>NW_026646276.1:0-262500 GCF_949987535.1 Balaenoptera acutorostrata
CCCATAACCTAAACCGAGCCCTAAACCTAACACTAACTCTAACCCTAACCCTAACCCATACCCTACGCCCTACCCGAACCCCTCCCTGAACCCGTACCCTAAACCGTACCCTAACCCTCACCCTAACCCTAACCCTAACCCTAAGCTACCCTTGACGGCTTCTGCCTCCAATAGATTTCCTAAGCACTAGTGATTTAAGGAACAGGTTAAAAAGAGAATCCTAATGTGATTTCTTGATAATGGGTGTGTTCCTTATCTTCTCCTCGTGTCTAAACTCTTCTCCATGGCTGGACCCCCAAATAATATTCCTTTACGTGCTAAGTGGTATCTAGAGAGTGGGATAGGTTTAATAACTACCCTCACCCTAACGCGTACCCTAACCCTAACCCCTACCCTAACCCTAACGCATACCCTAATACTAACCCGTACCCTAAACCGAGCCCTAACCCTAACACTAGCCCTAACCCTAACCCTAACCCATACCCTACGCCCTACCCGAACCCCTCCCCGAACCCGTATCGTAAGCCGTACCCTAACCCTCACCCTAACCCTAACCCTAACCCTAAGCTACCCTTGACTGCTTCTGCCTCCAATAGATTTCCTAAGCACTAGTGTTTTAAGGAACAGGTTAAAAAGAGAATCCTAATGTGATTTCTTGATAATGGGTGTGTTCCTTATCTTCTCCTCGTGTCTAAACTCTTCTCCATGGCTGGACCCCCAAATAATATTCCTTTACGTGCTAAGGGGTATCTAGAGAGTGTGATAGGTTTAATAACTACCCTCACCCTAACACGTACCCTAACCCTAACCCCTACCCTAACCCTAACGCGTTCCCTAATCCCAACCCATACCCTAAACCGAGCCGTAACCCTAACACTAACCCTAACCCTAACCCTAACCCATACCCTACGCCCTACCCGAACCCGTACCCTAAGCCATACCCTAGCCCTCACCCTAACCCTAACCCTAACCCTAAGCTACCCTTGACTGCTTCTGCCTCCAATAGATTTCCTAAGCACTAGTGTTTTAAGGAACAGGTTAAAAAGAGAATCCTAATGAGATTCCGTGATAATGGGTGTGTTCCTTATCTTCTCCTAGTGTCTAAACTCTTCTCCATGCCTGGACCCCCAAATAATATTCCTATACGTGCTAAGGGGTATCTAGAGAGTGGGATAGGTTTAATAACTACTCTCACCCTAAAGCGGACCCTAACCCTAACCCCTACCCTAACACTAACGCGTACCCTAATCCTAACCCGAACCCTTAACCGAGCCCTAACCCTAACACTAACCCTAACCCTAACTCTAACCCATACCCTACGCCCTACCCGAATCCCTCCCCGAACCCGTACCCTAAGCCGTACCCTAACCCTCACCCTAACCCTAACCCTAACCCTAAGCTACCCTTCACGGCTTCTGCCTCCAATACATTTCCTAAGCACTAGTGATTTAAGGAACAGGTTAAAAAGAGAATCCTAATGTGATTTCTTGATAATGGGTGTGTTCCTTATCTTCTCCTCTTGTCTAAACTCTTTTCCATGGCTGGACCCCCAAATAATATTCCTTTACGTGCTAAGGGGTATCTAGAGAGTGGGATAGGTTTAATAACTACCCTCACCCTAACGTGTACCCTAACCCTAACCCCTACCCTAACCCTAACGCGTACCCTAATCCTAACCCGTATCCCAAACCGAGCCCTAACCCTAACACTAGCCCTAACCCTAACCCTAACACATAGCCTACGCCCTACCCGAACACCTCCCCGAACCCGTACCCTAAGCCGTACCCTAAACCTCACCCTAACCCTAACCCTCACCCTAAGCTACCCTTGACTGCTTCTGCCTCCAATAGATTTCCTATGCACTAGTGTTTTAAGGAACAGGTTAAAAAGAGAATCCTAATGTGATTTCTTGATAATGGGTGTATTCCTTATCTTCTCCTAGTGTCTAAACTCTTCTCCATGGCTGGACCCCCAAATAATATTACTTTACGTGCTAAGGGGTATCTAGAGAGTGGGATAGGTTTAATAACTACCCTCACCCTAACGCGTACCCTAACCCTAACCCCTACCCTAACCCTAACGCGTACCCTAATCCTAACCCGTACCCTAAACCGAGCCCTAACCCTAACACTAGCCCTAACCCTAACCCTAACCCATACCCTACGCCCTACCCGAACCCCTCCCTGAACCCGTACCCTAAACCGTACCCTAACCCTCACCCTAACCCTAACCCTAACCCTAAGCTACCCTTGACGGCTTCTGCCTCCAATAGATTTCCTAAGCACTAGTGTTTTAAGGAACAGGTTAAAAAGAGAATCCTAATGTGATTTCGTGATAATGGGTGTGTTCCTTATCTTCTCCTCGTGTCTAAACTCTTCTCCATGGCTGGACCCCCAATAATATTCCTGTACGTGCTAAGGGGTATCTAGAGAGTGGGATAGGTTTAATAACTACCCTCACCCTAACGCGTACACTAACCCTAACGCGTACCCTAATCCTAACCCGTACCCTAAACCGAGCCCTAACCCTAACACTAACCCTAACCCTAACCCTAACCCATACCCTACGTCCTACCCGAACCCCTCCCCGAACCCGTGCCCTAAGCCGTACCCTAACCCTCACCCTAAACCTAACCCTAACCCTAACCCTAAGCTACCCTTGACGGCTTCTGCCTCCAATAGATTTCCTAAGCACTAGTGTTTTAAGGAACATGTTAAAAAGAGAATCCTAATGTGATTTCTTGATAATGGGTGTGTTCCTTATCTTCTCCTCGTGTCTAAACTCTTCTCCATGGCTGGACCCCCAAATAATATTCCTTTATGTGCTAAGGGGTATCTACAGAGTGTGATAGGTTTAATAATTACCCTCACCCTAACACGTACCCTAACCCTAACCACTACCCTAACCCTAACGCGTACCCTAATCCTAACCCGTACCCTAAACCGAGCCCTAACCATAACACTAACCCTAACCCATACCCTACGCCCTACCCGCACCCCTCCCCGAACCTGTACCGTAAGCCATACCCTAGCCCTCACCCTAAACCTATCCCTAACCCTAAGCTACCCTTGACTGCTTCTGCCTCCAATAGATTTTCTAAGCACTAGTGTTTTAAGGAACAGGTTAAAAAGAGAATCCTAATGTGTTTTCGTGATAATGGGTGTGTTCCTTATCTTCTCCTAGTGTCTAAACTCTTCTCCATGGCTGGACCCCCAAATAATATTCCTTTACGTGCTAAGGGGTATCTAGAGAGTGGGATAGGTTTAATAACTACCCTCACCCTAACGCGTACCCTAACCCTAACCCCTACCCTAACCCTAACGCGTACCCTAATCCTAACCCATACCCTAAACCGAGCCCTAACCCTAACACTAACTCTAACCCTAACCCTAACCCATACCCTACGCCCTACCCGAACCCCTCCCTGAACCCGTACCCTAAACCGTACCCTAACCCTCACCCTAACCCTAACCCTAACCCTAAGCTACCCTTGACGGCTTCTGCCTCCAATAGATTTCCTAAGCACTAGTGTTTTAAGGAACAGGTTAAAAAGAGATTCCTAATGTGATTTCGTGATGATGGGTGTGTTCCTTATCTTCTCCTAGTGTCTAAACCCTTCTCCATGGCTGGACCCCCAAATAATATTCCTTTACGTGCTAAGGGGTATCTAGAGAGTGGGATAGGTTTAATAACTACTCTCACCCTAAAGCGGACCCTAACCCTAACCCCTACCCGAACACTAACGCGTACCCTAATCCTAACCCGAACCCTTAACCGAGCCCTAACCCTAACACTAACCCTAACCCTAACTCTAACCCATACCGTACGCCCTACCCGAATCCCTCCCCGAACCCGTACCCTAAGCCGTACCCTAACCCTCACCCTAACCCTAACCCTAACCCTAAGCTACCCTTCACGGCTTCTGCCTCCAATACATTTCCTAAGCACTAGTGATTTAAGGAACAGGTTAAAAAGAGAATCCTAATGTGATTTCTTGATAATGGGTGTGTTCCTTATCTTCTCCTCTTGTCTAAACTCTTTTCCATGGCTGGACCCCCAAATAATATTCCTTTACGTGCTAAGGGGTATCTAGAGAGTGGGATAGGTTTAATAACTACCCTCACCCTAACGTGTACCCTAACCCTAACCCCTACCCTAACCCTAACGCGTACCCTAATCCTAACCCGTATCCCAAACCGAGCCCTAACCCTAACACTAGCCCTAACCCTAACCCTAACACATAGCCTACGCCCTACCCGAACACCTCCCCGAACCCGTACCCTAAGCCGTACCCTAAACCTCACCCTAACCCTAACCCTCACCCTAAGCTACCCTTGACTGCTTCTGCCTCCAATAGATTTCCTATGCACTAGTGTTTTAAGGAACAGGTTAAAAAGAGAATCCTAATGTGATTTCTTGATAATGGGTGTATTCCTTATCTTCTCCTAGTGTCTAAACTCTTCTCCATGGCTGGACCCCCAATAATATTCCTGTACGTGCTAAGGGGTATCTAGAGAGTGGGATAGGTTTAATAACTACCCTCACCCTAACGCGTACACTAACCCTAACGCGTACCCTAATCCTAACCCGTACCCTAAACCGAGCCCTAACCCTAACACTAACCCTAACCCTAACCCTAACCCATACCCTACGTCCTACCCGAACCCCTCCCCGAACCCGTGCCCTAAGCCGTACCCTAACCCTCACCCTAAACCTAACCCTAACCCTAACCCTAAGCTACCCTTGACGGCTTCTGCCTCCAATAGATTTCCTAAGCACTAGTGTTTTAAGGAACATGTTAAAAAGAGAATCCTAATGTGATTTCTTGATAATGGGTGTGTTCCTTATCTTCTCCTCGTGTCTAAACTCTTCTCCATGGCTGGACCCCCAAATAATATTCCTTTATGTGCTAAGGGGTATCTACAGAGTGTGATAGGTTTAATAAATACCCTCACCCTAACACGTACCCTAACCCTAACCACTACCCTAACCCTAACGCGTACCCTAATCCTAACCCGTACCCTAAACCGAGCCCTAACCATAACACTAACCCTAACCCATACCCTACGCCCTACCCGCACCCCTCCCCGAACCTGTACCGTAAGCCATACCCTAGCCCTCACCCTAAACCTATCCCTAACCCTAAGCTACCCTTGACTGCTTCTGCCTCCAATAGATTTCCTAAGCACTAGTGTTTTAAGGAACAGGTTAAAAAGAGAATCCTAATGTGTTTTCGTGATAATGGGTGTGTTCCTTATCTTCTCCTAGTGTCTAAACTCTTCTCCATGGCTGGACCCCCAAATAATATTCCTTTACGTGCTAAGGGGTATCTAGAGAGTGGGATAGGTTTAATAACTACCCTCACCCTAACGCGTACCCTAACCCTAACCCCTACCCTAACCCTAACGCGTACCCTAATCCTAACCCATACCCTAAACCGAGCCCTAACCCTAACACTAACTCTAACCCTAACCCTAACCCATACCCTACGCCCTACCCGAACCCCTCCCTGAACCCGTACCCTAAACCGTACCCTAACCCTCACCCTAACCCTAACCCTAACCCTAAGCTACCCTTGACGGCTTCTGCCTCCAATAGATTTCCTAAGCACTAGTGATTTAAGGAACAGGTTAAAAAGAGAATCCTAATGTGATTTCTTGATAATGGGTGTGTTCCTTATCTTCTCCTCGTGTCTAAACTCTTCTCCATGGCTGGACCCCCAAATAATACTCCTTTACGTGCTAAGGGGTATCTAGAGAGTGGGATAGGTTTAATAACTACCCTCACCCTAACGCGTACCCTAACCCTAACCCCTACCCTAACCCTAACGCATACCCTAATCCTAACCCATACCCTAAACCCAGCCCTAACCCTAACACTAGCCCTAACCCTAACCCTAACCCATACCCTACGCCCTACCCGAACCCCTCCCCGAACCCGTACCCTAAGCCATACCCTAATCCTCACCCTAACCCTAACCCTAACCCTAAGCTACCCTTGACGGCTTCTGCCTCCAATAGATTTCCTAAGCACTAGTGTTTTAAGGAACATGTTAAAAAGAGAATCCTAATGTGATTCCTTGATAATGGGTGTGTTCCTTATCTTCTCCTCGTGTCTAAACTCTTCTCCATGGCTGGACCCCCAAATAATATTCCTTTATGTGCTAAGGGGTATCTAGAGAGTGTGATAGGTTTAATCACTACCCTCACCCTAACGCGTACCCTAACCCTAACCCCTACCCTAACCCTAGCGCGTACCCTAATCCTAACCCGTACCCTAAACCGAGCCCTAACCCTAACACTAACTCTAACCCTAACCCTAACCCATAACCTACGCCCTACCCGAACACCTCCCTGAACCCGTACCCTAAACCGTACCCTAACCCTCACCCTAACCCTAACCCTAACCCTAAGCTACCCTTGACGGCTTCTGCCTCCAATAGATTTCCTAAGCACTAGTGTTTTAAGGAACAGGTTAAAAAGAGAATCCTAATGTGATTTCGTGATAATGGGTGTGTTCCTTATCTTCTCCTAGTGTCTAAACTCTTCTCCATGGCTGGACCCCCAATAATATTCCTGTACGTGCTAAGGGGTATCTAGAGAGTGGGATAGGTTTAATAACTACCCTCACCCTAACGCGTACACTAACCCTAACGCGTACCCTAATCCTAACCCGTACCCTAAACCGAGCCCTAACCCTAACACTAACCCTAACCCTAACCCTAACCCATACCCTACACCCTGCCCGAACCCCTCCCCGAAACCGTGCCCTAAGCCGTACCCTAACCCTCACCCTAAACCTAACCCTAACCCTAACCCTAAGCTACCCTTGACGGCTTCTGCCTCCAATAGATTTCCTAAGCACTAGTGTTTTAAGGAACATGTTAAAAAGAGAATCCTAATGTGATTTCTTGATAATGGGTGTGTTCCTTATCTTCTCCTCGTGTCTAAACTCTTCTCCATGGCTGGACCGCCAAATAATATTCCTTTATGTGCTAAGGGGTATCTAGAGAGTGTGATAGGTTTAATAACTACCCTCACCCTAACACGTACCCTAACCCTAACCCCTACCCTAACCCTAACGCGTACCCTAATCCTAACCCGTACCCTAAACCGAGCCCTAACCATAACACTAACCCTAACCCATACCCTACGCCCTACCCGAACCCCTCCCCGAACCCGTACCGTAAGCCATACCCTAGTCCTCACCCTAACCCTAACCCTAACCCTAAGCTACCCTTGACTGCTTCTGCCTCCAATAGATTTCCTAAGCACTAGTGTTTTAAGGAACAGGTTAAAAAGAGAATCCTAATGTGTTTTCGTGATAATGGGTGTGTTCCTTATCTTCTCCTAGTGTCTAAACTCTTCTCCATGGCTGGACCCCCAAATAATATTCCTTTACGTGCTAAGGGGTATCTAGAGAGTGGGATAGGTTTAATAACTACCCTCACCCTAACGCGTACCCTAACCCTAACCCCTACGCTAACCCTAACGCGTACCCTAATCCTAACCCATACCCTAAACCGAGCCCTAAACCTAACACTAACTCTAACCCTAACCCTAACCCATACCCTACGCCCTACCCGAACCCCTCCCTGAACCCGTACCCTAAACCGTACCCTAACCCTCACCCTAACCCTAACCCTAACCCTAAGCTACCCTTGACGGCTTCTGCCTCCAATAGATTTCCTAAGCACTAGTGATTTAAGGAACAGGTTAAAAAGAGAATCCTAATGTGATTTCTTGATAATGGGTGTGTTCCTTATCTTCTCCTCGTGTCTAAACTCTTCTCCATGGCTGGACCCCCAAATAATATTCCTTTACGTGCTAAGGGGTATCTAGAGAGTGGGATAGGTTTAATAACTACCCTCACCCTAACGCGTACCCTAACCCTAACCCCTACCCTAACCCTAACGCATACCCTAATCCTAACCCGTACCCTAAACCGAGCCCTAACCCTAACACTAGCCCTAACCCTAACCCTAACCCATACCCTACGCCCTACCCGAACCCCTCCCCGAACCCGTATCGTAAGCCGTACCCTAACCCTCACCCTAACCCTAACCCTAACCCTAAGCTACCCTTGACTGCTTCTGCCTCCAATAGATTTCCTAAGCACTAGTGTTTTAAGGAACAGGTTAAAAAGAGAATCCTAATGTGATTTCTTGATAATGGGTGTGTTCCTTATCTTCTCCTCGTGTCTAAACTCTTCTCCATGGCTGGACCCCCAAATAATATCCCCTTACGTGCTAAGGGGTATCTAGAGAGTGTGATAGGTTTAATAACTACCCTCACCCTAACACGTACCCTAACCCTAACCCCTACCCTAACCCTAACGCGTTCCCTAATCCCAACCCATACCCTAAACCGAGCCGTAACCCTAACACTAACCCTAACCCTAACCCTAACCCATACCCTACGCCCTACCCGAACCCGTACCCTAAGCCATACCCTAGCCCTCACCCTAACCCTAACCCTAACCCTAAGCTACCCTTGACTGCTTCTGCCTCCAATAGATTTCCTAAGCACTAGTGTTTTAAGGAACAGGTTAAAAAGAAAATCCTAATGAGATTCCGTGATAATGGGTGTGTTCCTTATCTTCTCCTAGTGTCTAAACTCTTCTCCATGCCTGGACCCCCAAATAATATTCCTATACGTGCTAAGGGGTATCTAGAGAGTGGGATGGGTTTATTAACTACCCTCACCCTAACGCGTACCCTAACCCTAACCGCTACACTAACCCTAGCGCGTACCCTAATCCTAACCCGTAACCTAAACCGAGCCCTAACCCTAACACTAACCCTAAACCTAACCCTAACCCATACCCTATGCCCTACCCGAACCCCTCCCCGAACCCGTACACTAAGCCATACCCTATCCCTCACCCTAACCCTAACCCTAACCCTAAGCTACCCTTGACTGCTTCTGCCTCCAATAGATTTCCTAAGCACTAGTGTTTTAAGGAACAGGTTAAAAAGAGAATCCTAATGTGATTTCTTGATAATGGGTGTGTTCCTTATCTTCTGCTCGTGTCTAAACTCTTCTCCATGGCTGGACCCCCAAATAATATTCCTTTACGTGCTAAGGGGTATCTAGAGAGTGTGATAGGTTTAATAACTACCCTCACCGTAACACGTACCCTAACCCTAACCCCTACCCTAACCCTAACGCGTTCCCTAATCCTAACCCGTACCCTAAACCGAGCCCTAACCCTAACACTAACCCTAACCCTAACCCTAACCCATACCCTACGCCCTACCCGAACGCCTCCCCGAACCCGTACCCTAAGCCGTACCCTAACCCTCACCCTAACCCTAACCCTAACCCTAAGCTACCCTTGACTGCTTCTGCCTCCAATAGATTTCCTAACCACTAGTGTTTTAAGGAACAGTTTAAAAAGAGAATCATATTGTGATTTCTTGATAATGGGTGTGTTCCTTATCTTCTCCTAGTGTCTAAACCCTTCTCCATGGCTGGACGCCCAAATAATATTCCTTTACGTGCTAAGGGGTATCTAGAGAGTGGGATAGGTTTAATAACTACCCTCACCCTAAAGTGTACCCTAACCCTAACCCCTACCCTAACACTAACGCGTACCCTAATCCTAACCCGTACCCTAAACCGAGCCCTAACCCTAACACTAACCCTAACCCTAACTCTAACCCATACCCTAAGCCCTACCTGAACCCCTCCCCGAACCCGTACCCTAAGCCGTACCCTAACCCTCACCCTAACCCTAACCCTAACCCTAAGCTACCCTTGACGGCTTCTGCCTCCAATAGATTTCCTAAGCACTAGTGATTTAAGGAACAGGTTAAAAAGAGAATCCTAATGTGATTTCGTGATAATGGGTGTGTTCCTTATCTTCTCCTCGTGTCTAAACTCTTCTCCATGGCTGGACCCCCAAATAATATTCCTTTACGTGCTAAGGGCTATCTAGAGAGTGGGATAGGTTTAATAACTACCCTCACTCTAACGCGTATCCTAACCCTAACCCCTACCCTAACCCTAACGCATACCCTAATCCTAACCCGTACCCTAAACCGAGCCCTAACCCTAACACTAGCCCTAACCCTAACCATAACCCATACCCTACACCCTACCCGAACCCCTCCCCGAACCCGTACCCTAAGCCATACCCTAACCCTCACCCTAACCCTAACCCTAACCCTAAGCTACCCTTGACTGCTTCTGCCTCCAATAGATTTCCTAAGCACTAGTGTTTTAAGGAACAGGTTAAAAAGAGAATCCTAATGTGATTTCGTGATAATGGGTGTGTTCCTTATCTTCTCCTAGTGTCTAAACTCTTCTCCATGGCTGGACCCCCAATAATATTCCTGTACGTGCTAAGGGGTATCTAGAGAGTGGGATAGGTTTAATAACTACCCTCACCCTAACGCGTACACTAACCCTAACGCGTACCCTAATCCTAACCCGTACCCTAAACCGAGCCCTAACCCTAACACTAACCCTAACCCTAACCCTAACCCATACCCTACGCCCTGCCCGAACCCCTCCCCGAAACCGTGCCCTAAGCCGTACCCTAACCCTCACCCTAAACCTAACCCTAACCCTAACCCTAAGCTACCCTTGACGGCTTCTGCCTCCAATAGATTTCCTAAGCACTAGTGTTTTAAGGAACATGTTAAAAAGAGAATCCTAATGTGTTTTCGTGATAATGGGTGTGTTCCTTATCTTCTCCTAGTGTCTAAACTCTTCTCCATGGCTGGACCCCCAAATAATATTCCTTTACGTGCTAAGGGGTATCTAGAGAGTGGGATAGGTTTAATAACTACCCTCACCCTAACGCGTACCCTAACCCTAACCCCTACCCTAACCCTAACGCGTACCCTAATCCTAACCCATACCCTAAACCGAGCCCTAAACCTAACACTAACTCTAACCCTAACCCTAACCCATACCCTACGCCCTACCCGAACCCCTCCCTGAACCCGTACCCTAAACCGTACCCTAACCCTCACCCTAACCCTAACCCTAACCCTAAGCTACCCTTGACGGCTTCTGCCTCCAATAGATTTCCTAAGCACTAGTGATTTAAGGAACAGGTTAAAAAGAGAATCCTAATGTGATTTCTTGATAATGGGTGTGTTCCTTATCTTCTCCTCGTGTCTAAACTCTTCTCCATGGCTGGACCCCCAAATAATATTCCTTTACGTGCTAAGGGGTATCTAGAGAGTGGGATAGGTTTAATAACTACCCTCACCCTAACGCGTACCCTAACCCTAACCCCTACCCTAACCCTAACGCATACCCTAATCCTAACCCGTACCCTAAACCGAGCCCTAACCCTAACACTAGCCCTAACCCTAACCCTAACCCATACCCTACGCCCTACCCGAAACCCTCCCCGAACCCGTATCGTAAGCCGTACCCTAACCCTCACCCTAACCCTAACCCTAACCCTAAGCTACCCTTGACTGCTTCTGCCTCCAATAGATTTCCTAAGCACTAGTGTTTTAAGGAACAGTTTAAAAAGAGAATCCTAATGTGATTTCTTGATAATGGGTGTGTTCCTTATCTTCTCCTCGTGTCTAAACTCTTCTCCATGGCTGGACCCCCAAATAATATTCCTTTACGTGCTAAGGGGTATCTAGAGAGTGTGATAGGTTTAATAACTACCCTCACCCTAACACGTACCCTAACCCTAACCCCTACCCTAACACTAACGCGTTCCCTAATCCCAACCCATACCCTAAACCGAGCCGTAACCCTAACACTAACCCTAACCCTAACCCTAACCCATACCCTACGCCCTACCCGAACCCGTACCCTAAGCCATACCCTAGCCCTCACCCTAACCCTAACCCTAACCCTAAGCTACCCTTGACGGCTTCTGCCTCCAATAGATTTCCTAAGCACTAGTGTTTTAAGGAACAGGTTAAAAAGAGAATCCTAATGTGATTTCTTGATAATGGGTGTGTTCCTTATCTTCTCCTCGTGTCTAAACTCTTCTCCATGGCTGGACCCACAAATAATATTCCTTTATGTGCTAAGGGGTATCTAGAGAGTGTGATAGTTTTAATAACTACCCTCACCCTAACGCGTACCCTAACCCTAACCCCTACACTAACCGTAACGCGTACCCCAAACCGAGCCCTAACCCTAACACTAGCCCTAACCCTAACCCTAACCCATACCCTACGCCCTACCCGAACCCCTCCCCGAACCCGTACCCTAAGCCATACCCTAAACCTCACCCTAACCCTAACCCTAAACCTAAGCTACCCTTGACTGCTTCTGCCTCCAATAGATTTCCTAAGCACTAGTGTTTTAAGGAACAGGTTAAAAAGAGAATCCTAATGTGATTTCTTGATAATGGGTGTGTTCCTTATCTTCTCCTAGTGTCTAAACTCTTCTCCATGGCTGGACCCCCAAATAATATTTCTTTACGTGCTAAGGGGTATCTAGATAGTGGGATAGGTTTAATAACTAACCTCACCCTATCGCGTACCCTAACCCTAACCCCTACCCTAACCCTAACGCGTACCCTAATCCTAACCCGTACCGTAAACCGAGCCCTAACCCTAACACTAGCCCTAACCCTAACCCTAACCCATACCCTACGCCCTACCCGAACCCCTCCCCGAACCCGTACCCTAAGCCGTACCCTAACCCTCACCCTAACCCTAACCCTAACCCTAAGCTACCCTTGACTGCTTCTGCCTCCAATAGATTTGCTAAGCACTAGTGTTTTAAGGAACAGGTTAAAAAGAGAATCCTAATGTGATTTCTTGATAATGGGTGTGTTCCTTATCTTCTCCTAGTGTCTAAACTCTTCTCCATGGCTGGACCCCCAAATAATATTCCTTTACGTGCTAAGGGGTATCTAGAGAGTGTGATAGGTTTAATAACTACCCCCACCCTAACGCGTACCCTAACCCTAACCCCTACCCTAACCCTAACGCGTACCCTAATCCTAACCCGTACCCTAAACCGAGCCCTAACCCTAACACTAACCCTAACCCTAATCCTAACCCATACCCTACGCCCTACCCGAACCCCTCCCCGAACCCGTAACCTAAGCCATACCCTAACCCTCACCCTAACCCTAACCCTAACCCTAAGCTACCCTTGACTGCTTCTGCCTCCAATAGATTTCCTAAGCACTAGTGTTTTAAGGAACAGGTTAAAAAGAGAATCCTAATGTGATTTCTTGATAATGGATGTGTTCCTTATCTTCTCCTCGTGTCTAAACTCTTCTCCAAGGCTGGACCCCCAAATAATATTGCTTTACGTGCTAAGGGGTATCTAGAGAGTGGGATAGGTTTAATAACTACCCCCACCCTAACGCGTACCCTAACCCTAACCCCTACCCTAACCCTAACGCGTACCCTAATCCTAACCCGTACCCTAAACCGAGCCCTAACCCTAACACTAACCCTAACCCTAAACCTAACCCATACCCTACGTCCTACCCGAACCCCTCCCTGAACCCGTACCCTAAGCCATACCCTAACCCTCACCCTAACCCTAACCCTAACCCTAAGCTACCCTTGACGGCTTCTGCCTCCAATAGATTTCCTAAGCACTAGTGTTTTAAGGAACAGGTTAAAAAGAGAATCCTAATGTGATTTCTTGACAATGGGTGTGTTCCTTATCTTCTCCTCGTGTCTAAACTCTTCTCCATGGCTGGACCCCCAAATAATATTCCTTTACGTGCTAAGGGGTATCTAGAGAGTGTGATAGGTTTAATAACTACCCTCACCGTAACACGTACCCTAACCCTAACCCCTACCCTAACCCTAACGCGTTCCCTAATCCTAACCCGTACCCTAAACCGAGCCCTAACCCTAACACTAACCCTAACCCTAACCCTAACCCATACCCTACGCCCTACCCGAACGCCTCCGCGAACCCGTACCCTAAGCCGTACCCTAACCCTCACCCTAACCCTAACCCTAACCCTAAGCTACCCTTGACTGCTTCTGCCTCCAATAGATTTCCTAACCACTAGTGTTTTAAGGAACAGTTTAAAAAGAGAATCATATTGTGATTTCTTGATAATGGGTGTGTTCCTTATCTTCTCCTAGTGTCTAAACCCTTCTCCATGGCTGGACGCCCAAATAATATTCCTTTACGTGCTAAGGGGTATCTAGAGAGTGGGATAGGTTTAATAACTACCCTCACCCTAAAGTGTACCCTAACCCTAACCCCTACCCTAACACTAACGCGTACCCTAATCCTAACCCGTACCCTAAACCGAGCCCTAACCCTAACACTAACCCTAACCCTAACTCTAACCCATACCCTAAGCCCTACCTGAACCCCTCCCCGAACCCGTACCCTAAGCCGTACCCTAACCCTCACCCTAACCCTAACCCTAACCCTAAGCTACCCTTGACGGCTTCTGCCTCCAATAGATTTCCTAAGCACTAGTGATTTAAGGAACAGGTTAAAAAGAGAATCCTAATGTGATTTCGTGATAATGGGTGTGTTCCTTATCTTCTCCTCGTGTCTAAACTCTTCTCCATGGCTGGACCCCCAAATAATATTCCTTTACGTGCTAAGGGCTATCTAGAGAGTGGGATAGGTTTAATAACTACCCTCACTCTAACGCGTATCCTAACCCTAACCCCTACCCTAACCCTAACGCATACCCTAATCCTAACCCGTACCCTAAACCGAGCCCTAACCCTAACACTAGCCCTAACCCTAACCATAACCCATACCCTACGCCCTACCCGAACCCCTCCCCGAACCCGTACCCTAAGCCGTACCCTAACCCTCACCCTAACCCTAACCCTAACCCTAAGCTACCCTTGACTGCTTCTGCCTCCAATAGATTTCCTAAGCACTAGTGTTTTAAGGAACAGGTTAAAAAGAGAATCCTAATGTGATTTCTTGATAATGGGTGTGTTCCTTATATTCTCCTCGTGTCTAAACTCTTCTCCAAGGCTGGACCCCCAAATAATATTCCTTTACGTGCTAAGGGGTATCTAGAGAGTGTGATAGGTTTAATAACTACCCCCACCCTAACGCGTACCCTAACCCTAACCCCTCCACTAACACTAACGCGTACCCTAATCCTAACCCGTACCCTAAACCGAGCCCTAACCCTAACACTAACCCTAACCCTAACCCTAACCCATACCCTACACCCTACCCGAACCCCTCCCCGAACCCGTACCCTAAGCCATACCCTAACCCGAACCCTAACCCGAACCCTAACCCTAAGCTACCCTTGACTGCTTCTGCCTCCAATAGATTTCCTAAGCACTAGTGTTTTAAGGAACAGGTTAAAAAGAGAATCCTAATGTGATTTCGTGATAATGGGTGTGTTCCTTATCTTCTCCTAGTGTCTAAACTCTTCTCCATGGCTGGACCCCCAATAATATTCCTGTACGTGCTAAGGGGTATCTAGAGAGTGGGATAGGTTTAATAACTACCCTCACCCTAACGCGTACACTAACCCTAACGCGTACCCTAATCCTAACCCGTACCCTAAACCGAGCCCTAACCCTAACACTAACCCTAACCCTAACCCTAACCCATACCCTACGCCCTGCCCGAACCCCTCCCCGAAACCGTGCCCTAAGCCGTACCCTAACCCTCACCCTAAACCTAACCCTAACCCTAACCCTAAGCTACCCTTGACGGCTTCTGCCTCCAATAGATTTCCTAAGCACTAGTGTTTTAAGGAACATGTTAAAAAGAGAATCCTAATGTGATTTCTTGATAATGGGTGTGTTCCTTATGTTCTCCTCGTGTCTAAACTCTTCTCCATGGCTGGACCGCCAAATAATATTCCTTTATGTGCTAAGGGGTATCTAGAGAGTGTGATAGGTTTAATAACTACCCTCACCCTAACACGTACCCTAACCCTAACCCCTACCCTAACCCTAACGCGTACCCTAATCCTAACCCGTACCCTAAACCGAGCCCTAACCATAACACTAACCCTAACCCATACCCTACGCCCTACCCGAACCCCTCCCCGAACCCGTACCGTAAGCCATACCCTAGTCCTCACCCTAACCCTAACCCTAACCCTAAGCTACCCTTGACTGCTTCTGCATCCAATAGATTTCCTAAGCACTAGTGTTTTAAGGAACAGGTTAAAAAGAGAATCCTAATGTGTTTTCGTGATAATGGGTGTGTTCCTTATCTTCTCCTAGTGTCTAAACTCTTCTCCATGGCTGGACCCCCAAATAATATTCCTTTACGTGCTAAGGGGTATCTAGAGAGTGGGATAGGTTTAATAACTACCCTCACCCTAACGCGTACCCTAACCCTAACCCCTACGCTAACCCTAACGCGTACCCTAATCCTAACCCATACCCTAAACCGAGCCCTAAACCTAACACTAACTCTAACCCTAACCCTAACCCATACCCTACGCCCTACCCGAACCCCTCCCTGAACCCGTACCCTAAACCGTACCCTAACCCTCACCCTAACCCTAACCCTAACCCTAAGCTACCCTTGACGGCTTCTGCCTCCAATAGATTTCCTAAGCACTAGTGATTTAAGGAACAGGTTAAAAAGAGAATCCTAATGTGATTTCTTGATAATGGGTGTGTTCCTTATCTTCTCCTCGTGTCTAAACTCTTCTCCATGGCTGGACCCCCAAATAATATTCCTTTACGTGCTAAGTGGTATCTAGAGAGTGGGATAGGTTTAATAACTACCCTCACCCTAACGCGTACCCTAACCCTAACCCCTACCCTAACCCTAACGCATACCCTAATACTAACCCGTACCCTAAACCGAGCCCTAACCCTAACACTAGCCCTAACCCTAACCCTAACCCATACCCTACGCCCTACCCGAACCCCTCCCCGAACCCGTATCGTAAGCCGTACCCTAACCCTCACCCTAACCCTAACCCTAACCCTAAGCTACCCTTGACTGCTTCTGCCTCCAATAGATTTCCTAAGCACTAGTGTTTTAAGGAACAGGTTAAAAAGAGAATCCTAATGTGATTTCTTGATAATGGGTGTGTTCCTTATCTTCTCCTCGTGTCTAAACTCTTCTCCATGGCTGGACCCCCAAATAATATTCCTTTACGTGCTAAGGGGTATCTAGAGAGTGTGATAGGTTTAATAACTACCCTCACCCTAACACGTACCCTAACCCTAACCCCTACCCTAACCCTAACGCGTTCCCTAATCCCAACCCATACCCTAAACCGAGCCGTAACCCTAACACTAACCCTAACCCTAACCCTAACCCATACCCTACGCCCTACCCGAACCCGTACCCTAAGCCATACCCTAGCCCTCACCCTAACCCTAACCCTAACCCTAAGCTACCCTTGACTGCTTCTGCCTCCAATAGATTTCCTAAGCACTAGTGTTTTAAGGAACAGGTTAAAAAGAGAATCCTAATGAGATTCCGTGATAATGGGTGTGTTCCTTATCTTCTCCTAGTGTCTAAACTCTTCTCCATGCCTGGACCCCCAAATAATATTCCTATACGTGCTAAGGGGTATCTAGAGAGTGGGATAGGTTTAATAACTACTCTCACCCTAAAGCGGACCCTAACCCTAACCCCTACCCTAACACTAACGCGTACCCTAATCCTAACCCGAACCCTTAACCGAGCCCTAACCCTAACACTAACCCTAACCCTAACTCTAACCCATACCCTACGCCCTACCCGAATCCCTCCCCGAACCCGTACCCTAAGCCGTACCCTAACCCTCACCCTAACCCTAACCCTAACCCTAAGCTACCCTTCACGGCTTCTGCCTCCAATACATTTCCTAAGCACTAGTGATTTAAGGAACAGGTTAAAAAGAGAATCCTAATGTGATTTCTTGATAATGGGTGTGTTCCTTATCTTCTCCTCTTGTCTAAACTCTTTTCCATGGCTGGACCCCCAAATAATATTCCTTTACGTGCTAAGGGGTATCTAGAGAGTGGGATAGGTTTAATAACTACCCTCACCCTAACGTGTACCCTAACCCTAACCCCTACCCTAACCCTAACGCGTACCCTAATCCTAACCCGTATCCCAAACCGAGCCCTAACCCTAACACTAGCCCTAACCCTAACCCTAACACATAGCCTACGCCCTACCCGAACACCTCCCCGAACCCGTACCCTAAGCCGTACCCTAAACCTCACCCTAACCCTAACCCTCACCCTAAGCTACCCTTGACTGCTTCTGCCTCCAATAGATTTCCTATGCACTAGTGTTTTAAGGAACAGGTTAAAAAGAGAATCCTAATGTGATTTCTTGATAATGGGTGTATTCCTTATCTTCTCCTAGTGTCTAAACTCTTCTCCATGGCTGGACCCCCAAATAATATTACTTTACGTGCTAAGGGGTATCTAGAGAGTGGGATAGGTTTAATAACTACCCTCACCCTAACGCGTACCCTAACCCTAACCCCTACCCTAACCCTAACGCGTACCCTAATCCTAACCCGTACCCTAAACCGAGCCCTAACCCTAACACTAGCCCTAACCCTAACCCTAACCCATACCCTACGCCCTACCCGAACCCCTCCCTGAACCCGTACCCTAAACCGTACCCTAACCCTCACCCTAACCCTAACCCTAACCCTAAGCTACCCTTGACGGCTTCTGCCTCCAATAGATTTCCTAAGCACTAGTGTTTTAAGGAACAGGTTAAAAAGAGAATCCTAATGTGATTTCGTGATAATGGGTGTGTTCCTTATCTTCTCCTCGTGTCTAAACTCTTCTCCATGGCTGGACCCCCAATAATATTCCTGTACGTGCTAAGGGGTATCTAGAGAGTGGGATAGGTTTAATAACTACCCTCACCCTAACGCGTACACTAACCCTAACGCGTACCCTAATCCTAACCCGTACCCTAAACCGAGCCCTAACCCTAACACTAACCCTAACCCTAACCCTAACCCATACCCTACGTCCTACCCGAACCCCTCCCCGAACCCGTGCCCTAAGCCGTACCCTAACCCTCACCCTAAACCTAACCCTAACCCTAACCCTAAGCTACCCTTGACGGCTTCTGCCTCCAATAGATTTCCTAAGCACTAGTGTTTTAAGGAACATGTTAAAAAGAGAATCCTAATGTGATTTCTTGATAATGGGTGTGTTCCTTATCTTCTCCTCGTGTCTAAACTCTTCTCCATGGCTGGACCCCCAAATAATATTCCTTTATGTGCTAAGGGGTATCTACAGAGTGTGATAGGTTTAATAATTACCCTCACCCTAACACGTACCCTAACCCTAACCACTACCCTAACCCTAACGCGTACCCTAATCCTAACCCGTACCCTAAACCGAGCCCTAACCATAACACTAACCCTAACCCATACCCTACGCCCTACCCGCACCCCTCCCCGAATCTGTACCGTAAGCCATACCCTAGCCCTCACCCTAAACCTATCCCTAACCCTAAGCTACCCTTGACTGCTTCTGCCTCCAATAGATTTCCTAAGCACTAGTGTTTTAAGGAACAGGTTAAAAAGAGAATCCTAATGTGTTTTCGTGATAATGGGTGTGTTCCTTATCTTCTCCTAGTGTCTAAACTCTTCTCCATGGCTGGACCCCCAAATAATATTCCTTTACGTGCTAAGGGCTATCTAGAGAGTGGGATAGGTTTAATAACTACCCTCACTCTAACGCGTATCCTAACCCTAACCCCTACCCTAACCCTAACGCATACCCTAATCCTAACCCGTACCCTAAACCGAGCCCTAACCCTAACACTAGCCCTAACCCTAACCATAACCCATACCCTACGCCCTACCCGAACCCCTCCCCGAACCCGTACCCTAAGCCGTACCCTAACCCTCACCCTAACCCTAACCCTAACCCTAAGCTACCCTTGACTGCTTCTGCCTCCAATAGATTTCCTAAGCACTAGTGTTTTAAGGAACAGGTTAAAAAGAGAATCCTAATGTGATTTCTTGATAATGGGTGTGTTCCTTATATTCTCCTCGTGTCTAAACTCTTCTCCAAGGCTGGACCCCCAAATAATATTCCTTTACGTGCTAAGGGGTATCTAGAGAGTGTGATAGGTTTAATAACTACCCCCACCCTAACGCGTACCCTAACCCTAACCCCTCCACTAACACTAACGCGTACCCTAATCCTAACCCGTACCCTAAACCGAGCCCTAACCCTAACACTAACCCTAACCCTAACCCTAACCCATACCCTACACCCTACCCGAACCCCTCCCCGAACCCGTACCCTAAGCCATACCCTAACCCGAACCCTAACCCGAACCCTAACCCTAAGCTACCCTTGACTGCTTCTGCCTCCAATAGATTTCCTAAGCACTAGTGTTTTAAGGAACAGGTTAAAAAGAGAATCCTAATGTGATTTCGTGATAATGGGTGTGTTCCTTATCTTCTCCTAGTGTCTAAACTCTTCTCCATGGCTGGACCCCCAATAATATTCCTGTACGTGCTAAGGGGTATCTAGAGAGTGGGATAGGTTTAATAACTACCCTCACCCTAACGCGTACACTAACCCTAACGCGTACCCTAATCCTAACCCGTACCCTAAACCGAGCCCTAACCCTAACACTAACCCTAACCCTAACCCTAACCCATACCCTACGCCCTGCCCGAACCCCTCCCCGAAACCGTGCCCTAAGCCGTACCCTAACCCTCACCCTAAACCTAACCCTAACCCTAACCCTAAGCTACCCTTGACGGCTTCTGCCTCCAATAGATTTCCTAAGCACTAGTGTTTTAAGGAACATGTTAAAAAGAGAATCCTAATGTGATTTCTTGATAATGGGTGTGTTCCTTATGTTCTCCTCGTGTCTAAACTCTTCTCCATGGCTGGACCGCCAAATAATATTCCTTTATGTGCTAAGGGGTATCTAGAGAGTGTGATAGGTTTAATAACTACCCTCACCCTAACACGTACCCTAACCCTAACCCCTACCCTAACCCTAACGCGTACCCTAATCCTAACCCGTACCCTAAACCGAGCCCTAACCATAACACTAACCCTAACCCATACCCTACGCCCTACCCGAACCCCTTCCCGAACCCGTACCGTAAGCCATACCCTAGTCCTCACCCTAACCCTAACCCTAACCCTAAGCTACCCTTGACTGCTTCTGCCTCCAATAGATTTCCTAAGCACTAGTGTTTTAAGGAACAGGTTAAAAAGAGAATCCTAATGTGTTTTCGTGATAATGGGTGTGTTCCTTATCTTCTCCTAGTGTCTAAACTCTTCTCCATGGCTGGACCCCCAAATAATATTCCTTTACGTGCTAAGGGGTATCTAGAGAGTGGGATAGGTTTAATAACTACCCTCACCCTAACGCGTACCCTAACCCTAACCCCTACGCTAACCCTAACGCGTACCCTAATCCTAACCCATACCCTAAACCGAGCCCTAAACCTAACACTAACTCTAACACTAACCCTAACCCATACCCTACGCCCTACCCGAACCCCTCCCTGAACCCGTACCCTAAACCGTACCCTAACCCTCACCCTAACCCTAACCCTAACCCTAAGCTACCCTTGACGGCTTCTGCCTCCAATAGATTTCCTAAGCACTAGTGATTTAAGGAACAGGTTAAAAAGAGAATCCTAATGTGATTTCTTGATAATGGGTGTGTTCCTTATCTTCTCCTCGTGTCTAAACTCTTCTCCATGGCTGGACCCCCAAATAATATTCCTTTACGTGCTAAGTGGTATCTAGAGAGTGGGATAGGTTTAATAACTACCCTCACCCTAACGCGTACCCTAACCCTAACCCCTACCCTAACCCTAACGCATACCCTAATACTAACCCGTACCCTAAACCGAGCCCTAACCCTAACACTAGCCCTAACCCTAACACTAACCCATACCCTACGCCCTACCCGAACCCCTCCCCGAACCCGTATCGTAAGCCGTACCCTAACCCTCACCCTAACCCTAACCCTAACCCTAAGCTACCCTTGACTGCTTCTGCCTCCAATAGATTTCCTAAGCACTAGTGTTTTAAGGAACAGGTTAAAAAGAGAATCCTAATGTGATTTCTTGATAATGGGTGTGTTCCTTATCTTCTCCTCGTGTCTAAACTCTTCTCCATGGCTGGACCCCCAAATAATATTCCTTTACGTGCTAAGGGGTATCTAGAGAGTGTGATAGGTTTAATAACTACCCTCACCCTAACACGTACCCTAACCCTAACCCCTACCCTAACCCTAACGCGTTCCCTAATCCCAACCCATACCCTAAACCGAGCCGTAACCCTAACACTAACCCTAACCCTAACCCTAACCCATACCCTACGCCCTACCCGAACCCGTACCCTAAGCCATACCCTAGCCCTCACCCTAACCCTAACCCTAACCCTAAGCTACCCTTGACTGCTTCTGCCTCCAATAGATTTCCTAAGCACTAGTGTTTTAAGGAACAGGTTAAAAAGAGAATCCTAATGAGATTCCGTGATAATGGGTGTGTTCCTTATCTTCTCCTAGTGTCTAAACTCTTCTCCATGCCTGGACCCCCAAATAATATTCCTATACGTGCTAAGGGGTATCTAGAGAGTGGGATAGGTTTAATAACTACTCTCACCCTAAAGCGGACCCTAACCCTAACCCCTACCCTAACACTAACGCGTACCCTAATCCTAACCCGAACCCTTAACCGAGCCCTAACCCTAACACTAACCCTAACCCTAACTCTAACACATACCCTACGCCCTACCCGAATCCCTCCCCGAACCCGTACCCTAAGCCGTACCCTAACCCTCACCCTAACCCTAACCCTAACCCTAAGCTACCCTTCACGGCTTCTGCCTCCAATACATTTCCTAAGCACTAGTGATTTAAGGAACAGGTTAAAAAGAGAATCCTAATGTGATTTCTTGATAATGGGTGTGTTCCTTATCTTCTCCTCTTGTCTAAACTCTTTTCCATGGCTGGACCCCCAAATAATATTCCTTTACGTGCTAAGGGGTATCTAGAGAGTGGGATAGGTTTAATAACTACCCTCACCCTAACGTGTACCCTAACCCTAACCCCTACCCTAACCCTAACGCGTACCCTAATCCTAACCCGTATCCCAAACCGAGCCCTAACCCTAACACTAGCCCTAACCCTAACCCTAACACATAGCCTACGCCCTACCCGAACACCTCCCCGAACCCGTACCCTAAGCCGTACCCTAAACCTCACCCTAACCCTAACCCTCACCCTAAGCTACCCTTGACTGCTTCTGCCTCCAATAGATTTCCTATGCACTAGTGTTTTAAGGAACAGGTTAAAAAGAGAATCCTAATGTGATTTCTTGATAATGGGTGTATTCCTTATCTTCTCCTAGTGTCTAAACTCTTCTCCATGGCTGGACCCCCAAATAATATTACTTTACGTGCTAAGGGGTATCTAGAGAGTGGGATAGGTTTAATAACTACCCTCACCCTAACGCGTACCCTAACCCTAACCCCTACCCTAACCCTAACGCGTACCCTAATCCTAACCCGTACCCTAAACCGAGCCCTAACCCTAACACTAGCCCTAACCCTAACCCTAACCCATACCCTACGCCCTACCCGAACCCCTCCCTGAACCCGTACCCTAAACCGTACCCTAACCCTCACCCTAACCCTAACCCTAACCCTAAGCTACCCTTGACGGCTTCTGCCTCCAATAGATTTCCTAAGCACTAGTGTTTTAAGGAACAGGTTAAAAAGAGAATCCTAATGTGATTTCGTGATAATGGGTGTGTTCCTTATCTTCTCCTCGTGTCTAAACTCTTCTCCATGGCTGGACCCCCAATAATATTCCTGTACGTGCTAAGGGGTATCTAGAGAGTGGGATAGGTTTAATAACTACCCTCACCCTAACGCGTACACTAACCCTAACGCGTACCCTAATCCTAACCCGTACCCTAAACCGAGCCCTAACCCTAACACTAACCCTAACCCTAACCCTAACCCATACCCTACGTCCTACCCGAACCCCTCCCCGAACCCGTGCCCTAAGCCGTACCCTAACCCTCACCCTAAACCTAACCCTAACCCTAACCCTAAGCTACCCTTGACGGCTTCTGCCTCCAATAGATTTCCTAAGCACTAGTGTTTTAAGGAACATGTTAAAAAGAGAATCCTAATGTGATTTCTTGATAATGGGTGTGTTCCTTATCTTCTCCTCGTGTCTAAACTCTTCTCCATGGCTGGACCCCCAAATAATATTCCTTTATGTGCTAAGGGGTATCTACAGAGTGTGATAGGTTTAATAATTACCCTCACCCTAACACGTACCCTAACCCTAACCACTACCCTAACCCTAACGCGTACCCTAATCCTAACCCGTACCCTAAACCGAGCCCTAACCATAACACTAACCCTAACCCATACCCTACGCCCTACCCGCACCCCTCCCCGAATCTGTACCGTAAGCCATACCCTAGCCCTCACCCTAAACCTATCCCTAACCCTAAGCTACCCTTGACTGCTTCTGCCTCCAATAGATTTCCTAAGCACTAGTGTTTTAAGGAACAGGTTAAAAAGAGAATCCTAATGTGTTTTCGTGATAATGGGTGTGTTCCTTATCTTCTCCTAGTGTCTAAACTCTTCTCCATGGCTGGACCCCCAAATAATATTCCTTTACGTGCTAAGGGGTATCTAGAGAGTGGGATAGGTTTAATAACTACCCTCACCCTAACGCGTACCCTAACCCTAACCCCTACCCTAACCCTAACGCATACCCTAATCCTAACCCATACCCTAAACCGAGCCCTAACCCTAACACTAACTCTAACCCTAACCCTAACCCATACCCTACGCCCTACCCGAACCCCTCCCTGAACCCGTACCCTAAACCGTACCCTAACCCTCACCCTAACCCTAACCCTAACCCTAAGCTACCCTTGACGGCTTCTGCCTCCAATAGATTTCCTAAGCACTAGTGTTTTAAGGAACAGGTTAAAAAGAGATTCCTAATGTGATTTCGTGATGATGGGTGTGTTCCTTATCTTCTCCTAGTGTCTAAACCCTTCTCCATGGCTGGACCCCCAAATAATATTCCTTTACGTGCTAAGGGGTATCTAGAGAGTGGGATAGGTTTAATAACTACTCTCACCCTAAAGCGGACCCTAACCCTAACCCCTACCCTAACACTAACGCGTACCCTAATCCTAACCCGAACCCTTAACCGAGCCCTAACCCTAACACTAACCCTAACCCTAACTCTAACCCATACCCTACGCCCTACCCGAATCCCTCGCCGAACCCGTACCCTAAGCCGTACCCTAACCCTCACCCTAACCCTAACCCTAACCCTAAGCTACCCTTCACGGCTTCTGCCTCCAATACATTTCCTAAGCACTAGTGATTTAAGGAACAGGTTAAAAAGAGAATCCTAATGTGATTTCTTGATAATGGGTGTGTTCCTTATCTTCTCCTCTTGTCTAAACTCTTTTCCATGGCTGGACCCCCAAATAATATTCCTTTACGTGCTAAGGGGTATCTAGAGAGTGGGATAGGTTTAATAACTACCCTCACCCTAACGTGTACCCTAACCCTAACCCCTACCCTAACCCTAACGCGTACCCTAATCCTAACCCGTATCCCAAACCGAGCCCTAACCCTAACACTAGCCCTAACCCTAACCCTAACACATAGCCTACGCCCTACCCGAACACCTCCCCGAACCCGTACCCTAAGCCGTACCCTAAACCACACCCTAACCCTAACCCTCACCCTAAGCTACCCTTGACTGCTTCTGCCTCCAATAGATTTCCTATGCACTAGTGTTTTAAGGAACAGGTTAAAAAGAGAATCCTAATGTGATTTCTTGATAATGGGTGTATTCCTTATCTTCTCCTAGTGTCTAAACTCTTCTCCATGGCTGGACCCCCAAATAATATTACTTTACGTGCTAAGGGGTATCTAGAGAGTGGGATAGGTTTAATAACTACCCTCACCCTAACGCGTACCCTAACCCTAACCCCTACCCTAACCCTAACGCGTACCCTAATCCTAACCCGTACCCTAAACCGAGCCCTAACCCTAACACTAGCCCTAACCCTAACCCTAACCCATACCCTACGCCCTACCCGAACCCCTCCCTGAACCCGTACCCTAAACCGTACCCTAACCCTCACCCTAACCCTAACCCTAACCCTAAGCTACCCTTGACGGCTTCTGCCTCCAATAGATTTCCTAAGCACTAGTGTTTTAAGGAACAGGTTAAAAAGAGAATCCTAATGTGATTTCGTGATAATGGGTGTGTTCCTTATCTTCTCCTCGTGTCTAAACTCTTCTCCATGGCTGGACACCCAATAATATTCCTGTACGTGCTAAGGGGTATCTAGAGAGTGGGATAGGTTTAATAACTACCCTCACCCTAACGCGTACACTAACCCTAACGCGTACCCTAATCCTAACCCGTACCCTAAACCGAGCCCTAACCCTAACACTAACCCTAACCCTAACCCTAACCCATACCCTACGTCCTACCCGAACCCCTCCCCGAACCCGTGCCCTAAGCCGTACCCTAACCCTCACCCTAAACCTAACCCTAACCCTAACCCTAAGCTACCCTTGACGGCTTCTGCCTCCAATAGATTTCCTAAGCACTAGTGTTTTAAGGAACATGTTAAAAAGAGAATCCTAATGTGATTTCTTGATAATGGGTGTGTTCCTTATCTTCTCCTCGTGTCTAAACTCTTCTCCATGGCTGGACCGCCAAATAATATTCCTTTATGTGCTAAGGGGTATCTAGAGAGTGTGATAGGTTTAATAACTACCCTCACCCTAACACGTACCCTAACCCTAACCCCTACCCTAACCCTAACGCGTACCCTAATCCTAACCCGTACCCTAAACCGAGCCCTAACCATAACACTAACCCTAACCCATACCCTACGCCCTACCCGAACCCCTCCCCGAACCCGTACCGTAAGCCATACCCTAGTCCTCACCCTAACCCTAACCCTAACCCTAAGCTACCCTTGACTGCTTCTGCCTCCAATAGATTTCCTAAGCACTAGTGTTTTAAGGAACAGGTTAAAAAGAGAATCCTAATGTGTTTTCGTGATAATGGGTGTGTTCCTTATCTTCTCCTAGTGTCTAAACTCTTCTCCATGGCTGGACCCCCAAATAATATTCCTTTACGTGCTAAGGGGTATCTAGAGAGTGGGATAGGTTTAATAACTACCCTCACCCTAACGCGTACCCTAACCCTAACCCCTACGCTAACCCTAACGCGTACCCTAATCCTAACCCATACCCTAAACCGAGCCCTAAACCTAACACTAACTCTAACCCTAACCCTAACCCATACCCTACGCCCTACCCGAACCCCTCCCTGAACCCGTACCCTAAACCGTACCCTAACCCTCACCCTAACCCTAACCCTAACCCTAAGCTACCCTTGACGGCTTCTGCCTCCAATAGATTTCCTAAGCACTAGTGATTTAAGGAACAGGTTAAAAAGAGAATCCTAATGTGATTTCTTGATAATGGGTGTGTTCCTTATCTTCTCCTCGTGTCTAAACTCTTCTCCATGGCTGGACCCCCAAATAATATTCCTTTACGTGCTAAGGGGTATCTAGAGAGTGGGATAGGTTTAATAACTACCCTCACCCTAACGCGTACCCTAACCCTAACCCCTACCCTAACCCTAACGCATACCCTAATCCTAACCCGTACCCTAAACCAAGCCCTAACCCTAACACTAGCCCTAACCCTAACCCTAACCCATACCCTACGCCCTACCCGAACCCCTCCCCGAACCCGTATCGTAAGCCGTACCCTAACCCTCACCCTAACCCTAACCCTAACCCTAAGCTACCCTTGACTGCTTCTGCCTCCAATAGATTTCCTAAGCACTAGTGTTTTAAGGAACAGGTTAAAAAGAGAATCCTAATGTGATTTCTTGATAATGGGTGTGTTCCTTATCTTCTCCTCGTGTCTAAACTCTTCTCCATGGCTGGACCCCCAAATAATATTCCTTTACGTGCTAAGGGGTATCTAGAGAGTGTGATAGGTTTAATAACTACCCTCACCCTAACACGTACCCTAACCCTAACCCCTACCCTAACCCTAACGCGTTCCCTAATCCCAACCCATACCCTAAACCGAGCCGTAACCCTAACACTAACCCTAACCCTAACCCTAACCCATACCCTACGCCCTACCCGAACCCGTACCCTAAGCCATACCCTAGCCCTCACCCTAACCCTAACCCTAACCCTAAGCTACCCTTGACTGCTTCTGCCTCCAATAGATTTCCTAAGCACTAGTGTTTTAAGGAACAGGTTAAAAAGAAAATCCTAATGAGATTCCGTGATAATGGGTGTGTTCCTTATCTTCTCCTAGTGTCTAAACTCTTCTCCATGCCTGGACCCCCAAATAATATTCCTATACGTGCTAAGGGGTATCTAGAGAGTGGGATGGGTTTATTAACTACCCTCACCCTAACGCGTACCCTAACCCTAACCGCTACACTAACCCTAGCGCGTACCCTAATCCTAACCCGTAACCTAAACCGAGCCCTAACCCTAACACTAACTCTAACCCTAACCCTAACCCATACCCTACGCCCTACCCGAACCCCTCCCTGAACCCGTACCCTAAACCGTACCCTAACCCTCACCCTAACCCTAACCCTAACCCTAAGCTACCCTTGACGGCTTCTGCCTCCAATAGATTTCCTAAGCACTAGTGTTTTAAGGAACAGGTTAAAAAGAGATTCCTAATGTGATTTCGTGATGATGGGTGTGTTCCTTATCTTCTCCTAGTGTCTAAACCCTTCTCCATGGCTGGACCCCCAAATAATATTCCTTTACGTGCTAAGGGGTATCTAGAGAGTGGGATAGGTTTAATAACTACTCTCACCCTAAAGCGTACCCTAACCCTAACCCCTACCCTAACACTAACGCGTACCCTAATCCTAACCCGAACCCTTAACCGAGCCCTAACCCTAACACTAACCCTAACCCTAACTCTAACCCATACCCTACGCCCTACCCGAATCCCTCCCCGAACCCGTACCCTAAGCCGTACCCTAACCCTCACCCTAACCCTAACCCTAACCCTAAGCTACCCTTCACGGCTTCTGCCTCCAATACATTTCCTAAGCACTAGTGATTTAAGGAACAGGTTAAAAAGAGAATCCTAATGTGATTTCTTGATAATGGGTGTGTTCCTTATCTTCTCCTCGTGTCTAAACTCTTCTCCATGGCTGGACCCCCAAATAATATTCCTTTATGTGCTAAGGGGTATCTACAGAGTGTGATAGGTTTAATAAATACCCTCACCCTAACACGTACCCTAACCCTAACCACTACCCTAACCCTAACGCGTACCCTAATCCTAACCCGTACCCTAAACCGAGCCCTAACCATAACACTAACCCTAACCCATACCCTACGCCCTACCCGCACCCCTCCCCGAACCTGTACCGTAAGCCATACCCTAGCCCTCACCCTAAACCTATCCCTAACCCTAAGCTACCCTTGACTGCTTCTGCCTCCAATAGATTTCCTAAGCACTAGTGTTTTAAGGAACAGGTTAAAAAGAGAATCCTAATGTGTTTTCGTGATAATGGGTGTGTTCCTTATCTTCTCCTAGTGTCTAAACTCTTCTCCATGGCTGGACCCCCAAATAATATTCCTTTACGTGCTAAGGGGTATCTAGAGAGTGGGATAGGTTTAATAACTACCCTCACCCTAACGCGTACCCTAACCCTAACCCCTACCCTAACCCTAACGCGTACCCTAATCCTAACCCATACCCTAAACCGAGCCCTAACCCTAACACTAACTCTAACCCTAACCCTAACCCATACCCTACGCCCTACCCGAACCCCTCCCCGAACCCGTACCCTAAGCCATACCCTAATCCTCACCCTAACCCTAACCCTAACCCTAAGCTACCCTTGACGGCTTCTGCCTCCAATAGATTTCCTAAGCACTAGTGTTTTAAGGAACATGTTAAAAAGAGAATCCTAATGTGATTCCTTGATAATGGGTGTGTTCCTTATCTTCTCCTCGTGTCTAAACTCTTCTCCATGGCTGGACCCCCAAATAATATTCCTTTATGTGCTAAGGGGTATCTAGAGAGTGTGATAGGTTTAATCACTAACCTCACCCTAACGCGTACCCTAACCCTAACCCCTACCCTAACCCTAGCGCGTACCCTAATCCTAACCCGTACCCTAAACCGAGCCCTAACCCTAACACTAACTCTAACCCTAACCCTAACCCATAACCTACGCCCTACCCGAACACCTCCCTGAACCCGTACCCTAAACCGTACCCTAACCCTCACCCTAACCCTAACCCTAACCCTAAGCTACCCTTGACGGCTTCTGCCTCCAATAGATTTCCTAAGCACTAGTGTTTTAAGGAACAGGTTAAAAAGAGAATCCTAATGTGATTTCGTGATAATGGGTGTGTTCCTTATCTTCTCCTAGTGTCTAAACTCTTCTCCATGGCTGGACCCCCAATAATATTCCTGTACGTGCTAAGGGGTATCTAGAGAGTGGGATAGGTTTAATAACTACCCTCACCCTAACGCGTACACTAACCCTAACGCGTACCCTAATCCTAACCCGTACCCTAAACCGAGCCCTAACCCTAACACTAACCCTAACCCTAACCCTAACCCATACCCTACGCCCTGCCCGAACCCCTCCCCGAAACCGTGCCCTAAGCCGTACCCTAACCCTCACCCTAAACCTAACCCTAACCCTAACCCTAAGCTACCCTTGACGGCTTCTGCCTCCAATAGATTCCTAAGCACTAGTGTTTTAAGGAACATGTTAAAAAGAGAATCCTAATGTGATTTCTTGATAATGGGTGTGTTCCTTATCTTCTCCTCGTGTCTAAACTCTTCTCCATGGCTGGACCGCCAAATAATATTCCTTTATGTGCTAAGGGGTATCTAGAGAGTGTGATAGGTTTAATAACTACCCTCACCCTAACACGTACCCTAACCCTAACCCCTACCCTAACCCTAACGCGTACCCTAATCCTAACCCGTACCCTAAACCGAGCCCTAACCATAACACTAACCCTAACCCATACCCTACGCCCTACCCGAACCCCTCCCCGAACCCGTACCGTAAGCCATACCCTAGTCCTCACCCTAACCCTAACCCTATCCCTAAGCTACCCTTGACTGCTTCTGCCTCCAATAGATTTCCTAAGCACTAGTGTTTTAAGGAACAGGTTAAAAAGAGAATCCTAATGTGTTTTCGTGATAATGGGTGTGTTCCTTATCTTCTCCTAGTGTCTAAACTCTTCTCCATGGCTGGACCCCCAAATAATATTCCTTTACGTGCTAAGGGGTATCTAGAGAGTGGGATAGGTTTAATAACTACCCTCACCCTAACGCGTACCCTAACCCTAACCCCTACGCTAACCCTAACGCGTACCCTAATCCTAACCCGTACCCTAAACCGAGCCCTAAACCTAACACTAACTCTAACCCTAACCCTAACCCATACCCTACGCCCTACCCGAACCCCTCCCTGAACCCGTACCCTAAACCGTACCCTAACCCTCACCCTAACCCTAACCCTAACCCTAAGCTACCCTTGACTGCTTCTGCCTCCAATAGATTTCCTAAGCACTAGTGTTTTAAGGAACAGGTTAAAAAGAGAATCCTAATGTGATTTCTTGATAATGGGTGTGTTCCTTATCTTCTCCTCGTGTCTAAACTCTTCTCCATGGCTGGACCCCCAAATAATATTCCTTTACGTGCTAAGGGGTATCTAGAGAGTGTGATAGGTTTAATAACTACCCTCACCCTAACACGTACCCTAACCCTAACCCCTACCCTAACCCTAACGCGTTCCCTAATCCCAACCCATACCCTAAACCGAGCCGTAACCCTAACACTAACCCTAACCCTAACCCTAACCCATACCCTACGCCCTACCCGAACCCGTACCCTAAGCCATACCCTAGCCCTCACCCTAACCCTAACCCTAACCCTAAGCTACCCTTGACTGCTTCTGCCTCCAATAGATTTCCTAAGCACTAGTGTTTTAAGGAACAGGTTAAAAAGAAAATCCTAATGAGATTCCGTGATAATGGGTGTGTTCCTTATCTTCTCCTAGTGTCTAAACTCTTCTCCATGCCTGGACCCCCAAATAATATTCCTATACGTGCTAAGGGGTATCTAGAGAGTGGGATGGGTTTATTAACTACCCTCACCCTAACGCGTACCCTAACCCTAACCGCTACACTAACCCTAGCGCGTACCCTAATCCTAACCCGTAACCTAAACCGAGCCCTAACCCTAACACTAACTCTAACCCTAACCCTAACCCATACCCTACGCCCTACCCGAACCCCTCCCTGAACCCGTACCCTAAACCGTACCCTAACCCTCACCCTAACCCTAACCCTAACCCTAAGCTACCCTTGACGGCTTCTGCCTCCAATAGATTTCCTAAGCACTAGTGTTTTAAGGAACAGGTTAAAAAGAGATTCCTAATGTGATTTCGTGATGATGGGTGTGTTCCTTATCTTCTCCTAGTGTCTAAACCCTTCTCCATGGCTGGACCCCCAAATAATATTCCTTTACGTGCTAAGGGGTATCTAGAGAGTGGGATAGGTTTAATAACTACTCTCACCCTAAAGCGTACCCTAACCCTAACCCCTACCCTAACACTAACGCGTACCCTAATCCTAACCCGAACCCTTAACCGAGCCCTAACCCTAACACTAACCCTAACCCTAACTCTAACCCATACCCTACGCCCTACCCGAATCCCTCCCCGAACCCGTACCCTAAGCCGTACCCTAACCCTCACCCTAACCCTAACCCTAACCCTAAGCTACCCTTCACGGCTTCTGCCTCCAATACATTTCCTAAGCACTAGTGATTTAAGGAACAGGTTAAAAAGAGAATCCTAATGTGATTTCTTGATAATGGGTGTGTTCCTTATCTTCTCCTCTTGTCTAAACTCTTTTCCATGGCTGGACCCCCAAATAATATTCCTTTACGTGCTAAGGGGTATCTAGAGAGTGGGATAGGTTTAATAACTACCCTCACCCTAACGTGTACCCTAACCCTAACCCCTACCCTAACCCTAACGCGTACCCTAATCCTAACCCGTATCCCAAACCGAGCCCTAACCCTAACACTAGCCCTAACCCTAACCCTAACACATAGCCTACGCCCTACCCGAACACCTCCCCGAACCCGTACCCTAAGCCGTACCCTAAACCTCACCCTAACCCTAACCCTCACCCTAAGCTACCCTTGACTGCTTCTGCCTCCAATAGATTTCCTATGCACTAGTGTTTTAAGGAACAGGTTAAAAAGAGAATCCTAATGTGATTTCTTGATAATGGGTGTATTCCTTATCTTCTCCTAGTGTCTAAACTCTTCTCCATGGCTGGACCCCCAAATAATATTACTTTACGTGCTAAGGGGTATCTAGAGAGTGGGATAGGTTTAATAACTATCCTCACCCTAACGCGTACCCTAACCCTAACCCCTACCCTAACCCTAACGCGTACCCTAATCCTAACCCGTACCCTAAACCGAGCCCTAACCCTAACACTAGCCCTAACCCTAACCCTAACCCATACCCTACGCCCTACCCGAACCCCTCCCTGAACCCGTACACTAAACCGTACCCTAACCCTCACCCTAACCCTAACCCTAACCCTAAGCTACCCTTGACGGCTTCTGCCTCCAATAGATTTCCTAAGCACTAGTGTTTTAAGGAACAGGTTAAAAAGAGAATCCTAATGTGATTTCGTGATAATGGGTGTGTTCCTTATCTTCTCCTCGTGTCTAAACTCTTCTCCATGGCTGGACCCCCAATAATATTCCTGTACGTGCTAAGGGGTATCTAGAGAGTGGGATAGGTTTAATAACTACCCTCACCCTAACGCGTACACTAACCCTAACGCGTACCCTAATCCTAACCCGTACCCTAAACCGAGCCCTAACCCTAACACTAACCCTAACCCTAACCCTAACCCATACCCTACGTCCTACCCGAACCCCTCCCCGAACCCGTGCCCTAAGCCGTACCCTAACCCTCATCCTAAACCTAACCCTAACCCTAACCCTAAGCTACCCTTGACGGCTTCTGCCTCCAATAGATTTCCTTAGCACTAGTGTTTTAAGGAACATGTTAAAAAGAGAATCCTAATGTGATTTCTTGATAATGGGTGTGTTCCTTATCTTCTCCTCGTGTCTAAACTCTTCTCCATGGCTGGACCCCCAAATAATATTCCTTTATGTGCTAAGGGGTATCTACAGAGTGTGATAGGTTTAATAAATACCCTCACCCTAACACGTACCCTAACCCTAACCACTACCCTAACCCTAACGCGTACCCTAATCCTAACCCGTACCCTAAACCGAGCCCTAACCATAACACTAACCCTAACCCATACCCTACGCCCTACCCGCACCCCTCCCCGAACCTGTAACGTAAGCCATACCCTAGCGCTCACCCTAAACCTATCCCTAACCCTAAGCTACCCTTGACTGCTTCTGCCTCCAATAGATTTCCTAAGCACTAGTGTTTTAAGGAACAGGTTAAAAAGAGAATCCTAATGTGTTTTCGTGATAATGGGTGTGTTCCTTATCTTCTCCTAGTGTCTAAACTCTTCTCCATGGCTGGACCCCCAAATAATATTCCTTTACGTGCTAAGGGGTATCTAGAGAGTGGGATAGGTTTAATAACTACCCTCACCTTAACGCGTACCCTAACCCTAACCCCTACCCTAACCCTAACGCGTACCCTAATCCTAACCCATACCCTAAACCGAGCCCTAACCCTAACACTAACTCTAACCCTAACCCTAACCCATACCCTACGCCCTACCCGAACCCCTCCCTGAACCCGTACCCTAAACCGTACCCTAACCCTCACCCTAACCCTAACCCTAACCCTAAGCTACCCTTGACGGCTTCTGCCTCCAATAGATTTCCTAAGCACTAGTGATTTAAGGAACAGGTTAAAAAGAGAATCCTAATGTGATTTCTTGATAATGGGTGTGTTCCTTATCTTCTCCTCGTGTCTAAACTCTTCTCCATGGCTGGACCCCCAAATAATACTCCTTTACGTGCTAAGGGGTATCTAGAGAGTGGGATAGGTTTAATAACTACCCTCACCCTAACGCGTACCCTAACCCTAACCCCTACCCTAACCCTAACGCATACCCTAATCCTAACCCATACCCTAAACCCAGCCCTAACCCTAACACTAGCCCTAACCCTAACCCTAACCCATACCTTACGCCCTACCCGAACCCCTCCCCGAACCCGTACCCTAAGCCATACCCTAATCCTCACCCTAACCCTAACCCTAACCCTAAGCTACCCTTGACGGCTTCTGCCTCCAATAGATTTCCTAAGCACTAGTGTTTTAAGGAACATGTTAAAAAGAGAATCCTAATGTGATTCCTTGATAATGGGTGTGTTCCTTATCTTCTCCTCGTGTCTAAACTCTTCTCCATGGCTGGACCCCCAAATAATATTCCTTTATGTGCTAAGGGGTATCTAGAGAGTGTGATAGGTTTAATCACTACCCTCACCCTAACGCGTACCCTAACCCTAACCCCTACCCTAACCCTAGCGCGTACCCTAATCCTAACCCGTACCCTAAACCGAGCCCTAACCCTAACACTAACTCTAACCCTAACCCTAACCCATAACCTACGCCCTACCCGAACACCTCCCTGAACCCGTACCCTAAACCGTACCCTAACCCTCACCCTAACCCTAACCCTAACCCTAAGCTACCCTTGACGGCTTCTGCCTCCAATAGATTTCCTAAGCACTAGTGTTTTAAGGAACAGTTTAAAAAGAGAATCACATGTGATTTCTTGATAATGGGTGTGTTCCTTATTTTCTCCTCGTGTCTAAACTCTTCTCCATGGCTGGACCCCCAAATAATATTCCTTTACGTACTAAGGGGTATCTAGAGAGTGTGATAGGTTTAATAACTAACCCCACCCTAATGCGTACCCTAACCCTAACCCCTACCCTAACCCTAACGCGTACCCTAATCCTAACCCGTACCCTAAACCGAGCCCTAACCCTAACACTAACCCTAACCCTAACACTAACCCATACCCTACGCCCTCCCCGAACCCCTCCCCGAACCCGTACCCTAAGCCGTACCCTAACCCTCACCCTAACCCTAACCCTAACCCTAAGCTACCCTTGACTGCTTCTGCTTCCAATAGATTTCTTAAGCACTAGTGTTTTAAGGAACAGGTTAAAAAGAGAATCCTAATGTGATTTCTTGATAATGGGTGTGTTCCTTATCTTCTCCTAGTGTCTAAACTCTTCTCCATGGCTGGACCCCCAAATAATATTCCTTTACGTGCTAAGGGGTATCTAGAGAGTGGGATAGGTTTAATAACTACCCTCACCTTAACGCGTACCCTAACCCTAACCCCTACCCTAACCCTAACGCGTACCCTAATCCTAACCCATACCCTAAACCGAGCCCTAACCCTAACACTAACTCTAACCCTAACCCTAACCCATACCCTACGCCCTACCCGAACCCCTCCCTGAACCCGTACCCTAAACCGTACCCTAACCCTCACCCTAACCCTAACCCTAACCCTAAGCTACCCTTGACGGCTTCTGCCTCCAATAGATTTCCTAAGCACTAGTGATTTAAGGAACAGGTTAAAAAGAGAATCCTAATGTGATTTCTTGATAATGGGTGTGTTCCTTATCTTCTCCTCGTGTCTAAACTCTTCTCCATGGCTGGACCCCCAAATAATACTCCTTTACGTGCTAAGGGGTATCTAGAGAGTGGGATAGGTTTAATAACTACCCTCACCCTAACGCGTACCCTAACCCTAACCCCTACCCTAACCCTAACGCATACCCTAATCCTAACCCATACCCTAAACCCAGCCCTAACCCTAACACTAGCCCTAACCCTAACCCTAACCCATACCTTACGCCCTACCCGAACCCCTCCCCGAACCCGTACCCTAAGCCATACCCTAATCCTCACCCTAACCCTAACCCTAACCCTAAGCTACCCTTGACGGCTTCTGCCTCCAATAGATTTCCTAAGCACTAGTGTTTTAAGGAACATGTTAAAAAGAGAATCCTAATGTGATTCCTTGATAATGGGTGTGTTCCTTATCTTCTCCTCGTGTCTAAACTCTTCTCCATGGCTGGACCCCCAAATAATATTCCTTTATGTGCTAAGGGGTATCTAGAGAGTGTGATAGGTTTAATCACTACCCTCACCCTAACGCGTACCCTAACCCTAACCCCTACCCTAACCCTAGCGCGTACCCTAATCCTAACCCGTACCCTAAACCGAGCCCTAACCCTAACACTAACTCTAACCCTAACCCTAACCCATAACCTACGCCCTACCCGAACACCTCCCTGAACCCGTACCCTAAACCGTACCCTAACCCTCACCCTAACCCTAACCCTAACCCTAAGCTACCCTTGACGGCTTCTGCCTCCAATAGATTTCCTAAGCACTAGTGTTTTAAGGAACAGTTTAAAAAGAGAATCACATGTGATTTCTTGATAATGGGTGTGTTCCTTATTTTCTCCTCGTGTCTAAACTCTTCTCCATGGCTGGACCCCCAAATAATATTCCTTTACGTACTAAGGGGTATCTAGAGAGTGTGATAGGTTTAATAACTAACCCCACCCTAATGCGTACCCTAACCCTAACCCCTACCCTAACCCTAACGCGTACCCTAATCCTAACCCGTACCCTAAACCGAGCCCTAACCCTAACACTAACCCTAACCCTAACACTAACCCATACCCTACGCCCTCCCCGAACCCCTCCCCGAACCCGTACCCTAAGCCGTACCCTAACCCTCACCCTAACCCTAACCCTAACCCTAAGCTACCCTTGACTGCTTCTGCTTCCAATAGATTTCTTAAGCACTAGTGTTTTAAGGAACAGGTTAAAAAGAGAATCCTAATGTGATTTCTTGATAATGGGTGTGTTCCTTATCTTCTCCTAGTGTCTAAACTCTTCTCCATGGCTGGACCCCCAAATAATATTCCTTTACGTACTAAGGGGTATCTAGAGAGTGGGATAGGTTTAATAACTAACCTCACCCTATCGCGTACCCTAACCCTAACACCTACCCTAACATTAACGCGTACCCTAATCCTAACCCGTACCCTAAACCGAGCCCTAACCCTAACACTAACCCTAACCCTAACTCTAACCCATACCCTACGCCCTACCCGAACCCCTCCCCGAACCCGTACCCTAAGCCGTACCCTAACCCTCACCCTAACCCTAACACTAACCCTAAGCTACCCTTGACGGCTTCTGCCTCCAATAGATTTCCTAAGCACTAGTGTTTTAAGGAACAGGTTAAAAAGAGAATCCTAATGTGATTTCGTGATAATGGGTGTGTTCCTTATTTTCTCCTAGTGTCTAAACTCTTCTCCATGGCTGGACCCCCAAATAATATTCCTTTACGTGCTAAGGGGTATCTAGAGAGTGTGATAGGTTTAATAACTACCCCCACCCTAACGCGTACCCTAACCCTAACCCCTACCCTAACCCTAACGCGTACCCTAATCCTAACCCGTACCCTAAACCGAGCCCTAACCCTAACACTAACCCTAACCCTAACCCTAACACATACCCTACGCCCTACCCGAACCCCTCCCCGAACCCGTACCCTAAGCAATACCCTAACCCTCACCCTAACCCTAACCCTAACCCTAAGCTACCCTTGACTGCTTCTGCCTCCAATAGATTTCCTAAGCACTAGTGTTTTAAGGAACAGGTTAAAAAGAGAATCCTAATGTGATTTCGTGATAATGGGAGTGTTCCTTATCTTCTCCTAGTGTCTAAACTCTTCTCCATGGCTGGACCCCCAATAATATTCCTGTACGTGCTAAGGGGTATCTAGAGAGTGGGATAGGTTTAATAATTACCCTCACCCGAACGCGTACACTAACCCTAACCCCTACCCTAACCCTAACGCGTACCCTTATCCTAACCTGTACCCTAAACCGAGCCCTAACCCTAACCCTAACCCATACCCTACGCCCTACCCGAACCCCTCCCCGAACCCGGACCCTAAGCCGTACCCTAACCCTCACCCTAACCCTAACCCTAACCCTAAGCTACCCTTGACGGCTTCTGCCTCCAATAGATTTCCTAAGCACTAGTGTTTTAAGGAACATGTTAAAAAGAGAATCCTAATGTGATTTCTTGATAATGGGTGTGTTCCTTATCTTCTCCTCGTGTCTAAACTCTTCTCCATGGCTGGACCCCCAAATAATATTCCTTTATGTGCTAAGGGGTATCTAGAGAGTGTTATAGGTTTAATAACTACCCTCACCCTAACGCGTACCCTAATCCTAACCACTACCCTAACCCTAGCGCGTACCCTAATCCTAACCCGTACCCTAAACCGAGCCCTAACCCTAACACTAACTCTAACCATAACCCTAACCCATACCCTACGCCCTACCCGAACCCCTCCCTGAACCCATAACCTAAACCGTACCCTAACCCTCACCCTAACCCTAACCCTAACCCTAAGCTACCCTTGACGGCTTCTGCCTCCGATAGATTTGCTAAGCACTAGTGTTTTAAGGAACAGGTTAAAAAGAGAATCCTAATGTGATTTCTTGATAATGGGTGTGTTCCTTATCTTCTCCTCGTGTCTAAACTCTTCTCCATGGCTGGACCCCCAAATAATATTCCTTTACGTGCTAAGGGGTATCTAGAGAGTGGGATAGGTTTAATAACTACCCTCACCCTAAAGCATACCCTAACCCTAACCCCTACCCTAACACTAACGCGTACACTAATCCTAACCCGTACCCTAAACCGAGCCCTAACCCTAACACTAGCCCTAACCCTAACCCTAACCCATACCCTACGCCCTACCCGAACCCCTCCCCGAACCCGTACCCTAAGCAATACCCTAACCCTCACCCTAACCCTAACCCTAACCCTAAGCTACCCTTGAATGCTTCTGCCTCCAATAGATTTCCTAAGCACTAGTGTTTTAAGGAACAGGTTAAAAAGAGAATCCTAATGTGATTTCGTGATAATGGGAGTGTTCCTTATCTTCTCCTAGTGTCTAAACTCTTCTCCATGGCTGGACCCCCAATAATATTCCTGTACGTGCTAAGGGGTATCTAGATAGTGGGATAGGTTTAATAACTACCCTCACCCGAACGCGTACACTAACCCTAAACCCTACCCTAACCCTAACGCGTACCCTAATCCTAACCTGTACCCTAAACCGAGCCCTAACCCTAACCCTAACCCATACCCTACGCCCTATCCGAACCCCTCCCCGAAACCGTACCCTAAGCCGTACCCTAACCCTCACCCTAACCCTAACCCTAACCCTAAGCTACCCTTGACGGCTTCTGCCTCCAAGAGATTTCCTAAGCACTAGTGTTTTAAGGAACATGTTAAAAAGAGAATCCTAATGTGATTTCTTGATAATGGGTGTGTTCCTTATCTTCTCCTCGTGTCTAAACTCTTCTCCATGGCTGGACCCCCAAATAATATTCCTTTATGTGCTAAGGGTTATCTAGAGAGTGTGATAGGTTTAATAACTAGCCTCACCCTAACGCGTACCCTAACCCTAACCCCTACCCTAACCCTAGCGCGTACCCTAATCCTAACCCGTAGCCTAAACCGAGCCCTAACCCTAACACTAACTCTAACCCTAACCCTAACCCATACCCTACGCCCTACCCGAACCCCTCCCTGAACCCGTATCCTAAACCGTACCCTAACCCTCACCCTAACCCTAACCCTAACCCTAAGCTACCCTTGACGGCTTCTGCCTCCAATAGATTTCCTAAGCACTAGTGTTTTAAGGAACAGGTTAAAAAGAGAATCCTAATGTGATTTCTTGATAATGGGTGTGTTCCTTATCTTCTCCTAGTGACTAAACTCTTCTCCATGGCTGGACCCCCAAATAATATCCTTTACGTGCTAAGGGGTATCTAGAGAGTGGGATAGGTTTAATAACTACCCTCACCCTAACGCGTACCCTAACCCTAACCCCTACCCTAACCCTAACGCGTACCCTAATCCTAACCCGTACCCTAAACCGAGCCCTAACCCTAACACTAACCCTAACCCTAACCCTAACCCATACCCTACGCCCTACCCGAAACCCTCCCCGAACCCGTACCCTAAGCCGTACCCTAACCCTCACACTAACCCTAACCCTAACCCTAAGCTTCCCTTGACTGCTTCTGCCTCCAATAGATTTCCTAAGCACTAGTGTTTTAAGGAACAGTTTAAAAAGAGAATCATATTGTGATTTTTGATAATGGGTGTGTTCCTTATCTTCTCCTAGTGTCTAAACCCTTCTCCATGGCTGGACCCACAAATAATATTCCTTTACGTGCTAAGGGGTATCTAGAGAGTGGGATAGGTTTAATAACTACCCTCACCCTAAAGCGTATCCTAACCCTAACCCCTACCCTAACCCTAACGCATACCCTAATCCTAACCCGTACCCTAAACCGAGCCCTAACCCTAACACTAGCCCTAACCCTAACCCTAACCCATACCCTACGCCCTACCCGAACCCCTCCCCGAACCCGTATCGTAAGCCGTACCCTAACCGTCACCCTAACCCTAACCCTAACCCTAAGCTACCCTTGACGGCTTCTGCCTCCAAGAGATTTCCTAAGCACTAGTGTTTTAAGGAACAGGTTAAAAAGAGAATCCTATTGTGATTTCTTGATAATGGGTGTGTTCCTTATCTTCTCCTAGTGTCTAAACTCTTCTCCATGGCTGGACCCCCAAATAATATTCCTTTACGTGCTAAGGCGTATCTAGAGAGTGTGATAGGTTTAATAACTACCCCAACCCTAACGCGTACCCTAAACCTAACCCCTGCCCTAACCCTAACGCGTACCCTAATCCTAACCCGTACCCTAAACCGAGCCCTAACCCTAACACTAACCCTAACCCTAACCCTAACCCATACCCTACGCCCTACCCGAACCCCTCCCCGAACCCGTACCCTAAGCCATACCCTAACCCTCACCCTAACCCTAACCCTAACCCTAAGCTACCCTTGACTGCTTCTGCCTCCAATAGATTTCCTAAGCACTAGTGTTTTAAGGAACAGGTTAAAAAGAGAATCCTAATGTGATTTCTTGATAATGGGTGTGTTCCTTATCTTCTCCTAGTGTCTAAACTCTTCTCCATGGCTGGACCCCCAATAATATTCCTGTACGTGCTAAGGGGTATCTAGAGAGTGGGATAGGTTTAATAACTACCCTCACCCGAACGCGTACACTAACCCTAACCCCTACCCTAACCCTAACGCGTACCCTAATCCTAACCTGTACCCTAAACCGAGCCCTAACCCTAACCCTAACCCATACGCTACGCCCTACCCGAACCCCTCCCCGAACCCGTATCGTAAGCCGTACCCTAACCCTCACCCTAACCCTAACCCTAACCCTAAGCTACCCTTGACGGCTTCTGCCTCCAATAGATTTCCTAAGCACTAGTGTTTTAAGGAACAGGTTAAAAAGAGAATCCTAATGTGATTTCTTGATAATGGGTGTGTTCCTTATCTTCTCCTCGTGTCTAAACTCTTCTCCATGGCTGGACCCCCAAATAATATTCCTTTACGTGCTAAGGGGTATCTAGAGAGTGGGATAGGTTTAATAACTACCCTCACCCTAACGCGTACCCTAACCCTAACCCCTACCCTAACCCTAACGCGTACCCTAATCCTAACCCGTACCCTAAACCGAGCCCTAACCCTAACACTAGCCCTAACCCTAACCCTAACCCATACCCTACGCCCTACCCGAACCCCTCCCCGAACCCGTACCCTAAGCAATACCCTAACCCTCACCCTAACCCTAACCCTAACCCTAAGCTACCCTTGACTGCTTCTGCCTCCAATAGATTTCCTAAGCACTAGTGTTTTAAGGAACAGGTTAAAAAGAGAATCCTAATGTGATTTCGTGATAATGGGAGTGTTCCTTATCTTCTCCTAGTGTCTAAACTCTTCTCGATGGCTGGACCCCCAATAATATTCCTGTACGTGCTAAGGGGTATCTAGAGAGTGGGATAGGTTTAATAACTACCCTCACCCGAACGCGTACACTAACCCTAACCCCTACCCTAACCCTAACGCGTACCCTAATCCTAACCTGTACCCTAAACCGAGCCCTAACCCTAACCCTAACCCATACCCTACGCCCTACCCGAACCCCTCCCCGAAACCGTACCCTAAGCCGTACCCTAACCCTCACCCTAACCCTAACCCTAACCCTAAGCTACCCTTGACGGCTTCTGCCTCCAAGAGATTTCCTAAGCACTAGTGTTTTAAGGAACATGTTAAAAAGAGAATCCTAATGTGATTTCTTGATAATGGGTGTGTTCCTTATCTTCTCCTCGTGTCTAAACTCTTCTCCATGGCTGGACCCCCAAATAATATTCCTTTATGTGCTAAGGGTTATCTAGAGAGTGTGATAGGTTTAATAACTACCCTCACCCTAATGCGTACCCTAACCCTAACCCCTACCCTAACCCTAGAGCGTACCCTAATCCAAACCCGTACCCTAAACCGAGCCCTAACCCTAACACTAACTCTAACCCTAACCCTAACCCATACCCTACGCCCTACCCGAACCCCTCACTGAACCCGTACCCTAAACCGTACCCTAACCCTCACCCTAACCCTAACCCTAACCCTAAGCTACCCTTGACGGCTTCTGCCTCCAATAGATTTCCTAAGCACTAGTGTTTTAAGGAACAGGTTAAAAAGAGAATCCTAATGTGATTTCTTGATAATGGGTGTGTTCCTTATCTTCTCCTCGTGTCTAAACTCTTCTCCATGGCTGGACCCCCAAATAATATTCCTTTACGTGCTAAGGGGTATCTAGAGAGTGGGATAGGTTTAATAACTACCCTCACCCTAACGCGTACCCTAACCCTAACCCCTACCCTAACCCTAACGCGTACCCTAATCCTAACCCGTACCCTAAACCGAGCCCTAACCCTAACACTAGCCCTAACCCTAACCCTAACCCATACCCTACGCCCTACCCGAACCCCTCCCCGAACCCGTACCCTAAGCCGTACCCTAACCCTCACCCTAACCCTAACCCTAACCCTAAGCTACCCTTGACTGCTTCTGCCTCCAATAGATTTCCTAAGCACTAGTGTTTTAAGGAACAGGTTAAAAAGAGAATCCTAATGTGATTTCGTGATAATGGGTGTGTTCCTTATCTTCTCCTAGTGTCTAAACTCTTCTCCATGGCTGGACCCCCAAATAATATTCCTTTACGTGCTAAGGGGTATCTAGAGAGTGGGATAGGTTTAATAAATACCCTCACCCTAAAGCGTATCCTAACCCGAACCCCTACCCTAACCCTAACGCATACCCTAATCCTAACCCGTACCCTAAACCGAGCCCTAACCCTAACACTAGCCCTAACCCTAACCCTAACCCATACCCTACGCCCTACCCGAACCCCTCCCCGAACCCGTATCGTAAGCCGTACCCTAACCCTCACCCTAACCCTAACCCTAACCCTAAGCTACCCTTGACGGCTTCTGCCTCCAATAGATTTCCTAAGCACTAGTGTTTTAAGGAACAGGTTAAAAAGAGAATCCTAATGTGATTTCTTGATAATGGGTGTGTTCCTTATCTTCTCCTCGTGTCTAAACTCTTCTCCATGGCTGGACCCCCAAATAATATTCCTTTACGTGCTAAGGGGTATCTAGAGAGTGGGATAGGTTTAATAACTACCCTCACCCTAAAGCATACCCTAACCCTAACCCCTACCCTAACACTAACGCGTACACTAATCCTAACCCGTACCCTAAACCGAGCCCTAACCCTAACACTAGCCCTAACCCTAACCCTAACCCATACCCTACGCCCTACCCGAACCCCTCCCCGAACCCGTACCCTAAGCAATACCCTAACCCTCACCCTAACCCTAACCCTAACCCTAAGCTACCCTTGAATGCTTCTGCCTCCAATAGATTTCCTAAGCACTAGTGTTTTAAGGAACAGGTTAAAAAGAGAATCCTAATGTGATTTCGTGATAATGGGAGTGTTCCTTATCTTCTCCTAGTGTCTAAACTCTTCTCCATGGCTGGACCCCCAATAATATTCCTGTACGTGCTAAGGGGTATCTAGATAGTGGGATAGGTTTAATAACTACCCTCACCCGAACGCGTACACTAACCCTAAACCCTACCCTAACCCTAACGCGTACCCTAATCCTAACCTGTACCCTAAACCGAGCCCTAACCCTAACCCTAACCCATACCCTACGCCCTATCCGAACCCCTCCCCGAAACCGTACCCTAAGCCGTACCCTAACCCTCACCCTAACCCTAACCCTAACCCTAAGCTACCCTTGACGGCTTCTGCCTCCAAGAGATTTCCTAAGCACTAGTGTTTTAAGGAACATGTTAAAAAGAGAATCCTAATGTGATTTCTTGATAATGGGTGTGTTCCTTATCTTCTCCTCGTGTCTAAACTCTTCTCCATGGCTGGACCCCCAAATAATATTCCTTTATGTGCTAAGGGTTATCTAGAGAGTGTGATAGGTTTAATAACTAGCCTCACCCTAACGCGTACCCTAACCCTAACCCCTACCCTAACCCTAGCGCGTACCCTAATCCTAACCCGTAGCCTAAACCGAGCCCTAACCCTAACACTAACTCTAACCCTAACCCTAACCCATACCCTACGCCCTACCCGAACCCCTCCCTGAACCCGTATCCTAAACCGTACCCTAACCCTCACCCTAACCCTAACCCTAACCCTAAGCTACCCTTGACGGCTTCTGCCTCCAATAGATTTCCTAAGCACTAGTGTTTTAAGGAACAGGTTAAAAAGAGAATCCTAATGTGATTTCTTGATAATGGGTGTGTTCCTTATCTTCTCCTAGTGACTAAACTCTTCTCCATGGCTGGACCCCCAAATAATATCCTTTACGTGCTAAGGGGTATCTAGAGAGTGGGATAGGTTTAATAACTACCCTCACCCTAACGCGTACCCTAACCCTAACCCCTACCCTAACCCTAACGCGTACCCTAATCCTAACCCGTACCCTAAACCGAGCCCTAACCCTAACACTAACCCTAACCCTAACCCTAACCCATACCCTACGCCCTACCCGAAACCCTCCCCGAACCCGTACCCTAAGCCGTACCCTAACCCTCACACTAACCCTAACCCTAACCCTAAGCTTCCCTTGACTGCTTCTGCCTCCAATAGATTTCCTAAGCACTAGTGTTTTAAGGAACAGTTTAAAAAGAGAATCATATTGTGATTTTTGATAATGGGTGTGTTCCTTATCTTCTCCTAGTGTCTAAACCCTTCTCCATGGCTGGACCCACAAATAATATTCCTTTACGTGCTAAGGGGTATCTAGAGAGTGGGATAGGTTTAATAACTACCCTCACCCTAAAGCGTATCCTAACCCTAACCCCTACCCTAACCCTAACGCATACCCTAATCCTAACCCGTACCCTAAACCGAGCCCTAACCCTAACACTAGCCCTAACCCTAACCCTAACCCATACCCTACGCCCTACCCGAACCCCTCCCCGAACCCGTATCGTAAGCCGTACCCTAACCGTCACCCTAACCCTAACCCTAACCCTAAGCTACCCTTGACGGCTTCTGCCTCCAAGAGATTTCCTAAGCACTAGTGTTTTAAGGAACAGGTTAAAAAGAGAATCCTAATGTGATTTCTTGATAATGGGTGTGTTCCTTATCTTCTCCTAGTGTCTAAACTCTTCTCCATGGCTGGACCCCCAAATAATATTCCTTTACGTGCTAAGGCGTATCTAGAGAGTGTGATAGGTTTAATAACTACCCCAACCCTAACGCGTACCCTAAACCTAACCCCTGCCCTAACCCTAACGCGTACCCTAATCCTAACCCGTACCCTAAACCGAGCCCTAACCCTAACACTAACCCTAACCCTAACCCTAACCCATACCCTACGCCCTACCCGAACCCCTCCCCGAACCCGTACCCTAAGCCATACCCTAACCCTCACCCTAACCCTAACCCTAACCCTAAGCTACCCTTGACTGCTTCTGCCTCCAATAGATTTCCTAAGCACTAGTGTTTTAAGGAACAGGTTAAAAAGAGAATCCTAATGTGATTTCTTGATAATGGGTGTGTTCCTTATCTTCTCCTAGTGTCTAAACTCTTCTCCATGGCTGGACCCCCAATAATATTCCTGTACGTGCTAAGGGGTATCTAGAGAGTGGGATAGGTTTAATAACTACCCTCACCCGAACGCGTACACTAACCCTAACCCCTACCCTAACCCTAACGCGTACCCTAATCCTAACCTGTACCCTAAACCGAGCCCTAACCCTAACCCTAACCCATACGCTACGCCCTACCCGAACCCCTCCCCGAACCCGTATCGTAAGCCGTACCCTAACCCTCACCCTAACCCTAACCCTAACCCTAAGCTACCCTTGACGGCTTCTGCCTCCAATAGATTTCCTAAGCACTAGTGTTTTAAGGAACAGGTTAAAAAGAGAATCCTAATGTGATTTCTTGATAATGGGTGTGTTCCTTATCTTCTCCTCGTGTCTAAACTCTTCTCCATGGCTGGACCCCCAAATAATATTCCTTTACGTGCTAAGGGGTATCTAGAGAGTGGGATAGGTTTAATAACTACCCTCACCCTAACGCGTACCCTAACCCTAACCCCTACCCTAACCCTAACGCGTACCCTAATCCTAACCCGTACCCTAAACCGAGCCCTAACCCTAACACTAGCCCTAACCCTAACCCTAACCCATACCCTACGCCCTACCCGAACCCCTCCCCGAACCCGTACCCTAAGCAATACCCTAACCCTCACCCTAACCCTAACCCTAACCCTAAGCTACCCTTGACTGCTTCTGCCTCCAATAGATTTCCTAAGCACTAGTGTTTTAAGGAACAGGTTAAAAAGAGAATCCTAATGTGATTTCGTGATAATGGGAGTGTTCCTTATCTTCTCCTAGTGTCTAAACTCTTCTCGATGGCTGGACCCCCAATAATATTCCTGTACGTGCTAAGGGGTATCTAGAGAGTGGGATAGGTTTAATAACTACCCTCACCCGAACGCGTACACTAACCCTAACCCCTACCCTAACCCTAACGCGTACCCTAATCCTAACCTGTACCCTAAACCGAGCCCTAACCCTAACCCTAACCCATACCCTACGCCCTACCCGAACCCCTCCCCGAAACCGTACCCTAAGCCGTACCCTAACCCTCACCCTAACCCTAACCCTAACCCTAAGCTACCCTTGACGGCTTCTGCCTCCAAGAGATTTCCTAAGCACTAGTGTTTTAAGGAACATGTTAAAAAGAGAATCCTAATGTGATTTCTTGATAATGGGTGTGTTCCTTATCTTCTCCTCGTGTCTAAACTCTTCTCCATGGCTGGACCCCCAAATAATATTCCTTTATGTGCTAAGGGTTATCTAGAGAGTGTGATAGGTTTAATAACTACCCTCACCCTAATGCGTACCCTAACCCTAACCCCTACCCTAACCCTAGAGCGTACCCTAATCCAAACCCGTACCCTAAACCGAGCCCTAACCCTAACACTAACTCTAACCCTAACCCTAACCCATACCCTACGCCCTACCCGAACCCCTCACTGAACCCGTACCCTAAACCGTACCCTAACCCTCACCCTAACCCTAACCCTAACCCTAAGCTACCCTTGACGGCTTCTGCCTCCAATAGATTTCCTAAGCACTAGTGTTTTAAGGAACAGGTTAAAAAGAGAATCCTAATGTGATTTCTTGATAATGGGTGTGTTCCTTATCTTCTCCTCGTGTCTAAACTCTTCTCCATGGCTGGACCCCCAAATAATATTCCTTTACGTGCTAAGGGGTATCTAGAGAGTGGGATAGGTTTAATAACTACCCTCACCCTAACGCGTACCCTAACCCTAACCCCTACCCTAACCCTAACGCGTACCCTAATCCTAACCCGTACCCTAAACCGAGCCCTAACCCTAACACTAGCCCTAACCCTAACCCTAACCCATACCCTACGCCCTACCCGAACCCCTCCCCGAACCCGTACCCTAAGCCGTACCCTAACCCTCACCCTAACCCTAACCCTAACCCTAAGCTACCCTTGACTGCTTCTGCCTCCAATAGATTTCCTAAGCACTAGTGTTTTAAGGAACAGGTTAAAAAGAGAATCCTAATGTGATTTCGTGATAATGGGTGTGTTCCTTATCTTCTCCTAGTGTCTAAACTCTTCTCCATGGCTGGACCCCCAAATAATATTCCTTTACGTGCTAAGGGGTATCTAGAGAGTGGGATAGGTTTAATAAATACCCTCACCCTAAAGCGTATCCTAACCCGAACCCCTACCCTAACCCTAACGCATACCCTAATCCTAACCCGTACCCTAAACCGAGCCCTAACCCTAACACTAGCCCTAACCCTAACCCTAACCCATACCCTACGCCCTACCCGAACCCCTCCCCGAACCCGTATCGTAAGCCGTACCCTAACCCTCACCCTAACCCTAACCCTAACCCTAAGCTACCCTTGACGGCTTCTGCCTCCAATAGATTTCCTAAGCACTAGTGTTTTAAGGAACAGGTTAAAAAGAGAATCATAATGTGATTTCTTGATAATGGGTGTGTTCCTTATCTTCTCCTACTGTCTAAACTCTTCTCCATGGCTGGACCCCCAAATAATATTCCTTTACGTGCTAAGGGGTATCTAGAGAGTGGGATAGGTTTAATAACTAACCTCACCCTATCGCATACCCTAACCCTAACCCCTACCCTAACCCTAACGCGTACCCTAATCCTAACCCGTACCCTAAACCGAGCCCTAACCCTAACACTAACCCTAACACTAACCCTAACCCATAGCCTACGCCCTACCGGAACCCCTCCCCGAACCCGTACCCTAAGCCGTACCGTAACCCTCACCCTAACCCTAACCCTAACCCTAAGCTACCCTTGACTGCTTCTGCCTCCAATAGATTTCCTAAGCACTAGTGTTTTAAGGAACAGTTTAAAAAGAGAATCATATGGTGATTTCTTGATAATGGGTGTGTTCCTTATCTTCTCCTAGTGTCTAAACTCTTCTCCATGGCTGGACCCCCAAATAATATTCCTTTACGTGCTAAGGGGTATCTAGAGAGTGGGATAGGTTTAATAACTACCCTCACCCTAAAGCGTACCCTAACTCTAACCACTACCCTAACACTAACGCGTACCCTAATCCTAACCCGTACCCTAAACCGAGCCCTAACCCTAACACTAACCCTAACCCTAACCCTAACCCATACCCTACGCCCTATCCGAACCCCTCCCCGAACCCGTACCCTAAGCCGTACCCTAACCCTCACCCTAACCCTAACCCTAACCCTAAGCTACCCTTGACGGCTTCTGCCTCCAATAGATTTGCTAAGCACTAGTGTTTTAAGGAACAGGTTAAAAAGAGAATCCTAATGTGATTTCTTGATAATGCGTGTGTTCCTTATCTTCTCCTCGTGTCTAAACTCTTCTCCATGGCTGGACCCCCAAATAATATTCCTTTACGTGCTAAGGGGTATCTAGAGAGTGGGATAGGTTTAATAACTACCCTCACCCTAACGCGTACCCTAACCCTAACCCCTACCCTAACCCTAACGCGTACCCTAATCCTAACCCATACCCTAAACCGAGCCCTAACCCTAACACTAGCCCTAACCCTAACCCTAACCCATACCCTACGCCCTACCCGAACCCCTCCCCGAACCCGTACCCTAAGCCGTACCCTAACCCTCACCCTAACCCTAACCCTAACCCTAAGCTACCCTTGACTGCTTCTGCCTCCAATAGATTTCCTAAGCACTAGTGTTTTAAGGAACAGGTTAAAAAGAGAATCCTAATGTGATTTCGTGATAATGGGTGTGTTCCTTATCTTCTCCTAGTGTCTAAACTCTTCTCCATGGCTGGATCCCCAAATAATATTCCTTTACGTGCTAAGGGGTATCTAGAGAGTGTGATAGGTTTAATAACTACCCTCACCCTAACGCGTACCCTAACCCTAACCGCTACCCTAACCCTAACGAGTACCCTAATCCTAACCCGTACCCTAAACCGAGCCCTAACCCTAACACTAACCCTAACCCATACCCTACGCCCTACCCGAAACCCTCCCCGAACCCGTACCCTAAGCCGTACCCTAACCCTCACCCTAACCCTAACCCTAACCCTAAGCTACCCTTGACTGCTTCTGCCTCCAATAGATTTCCTAAGCACTAGTGTTTTAAGGAACAGCTTAAAAAGAGAATCATATTGTGATTTCTTGATAATGGGTGTGTTCCTTATCTTCTCCTAGTGTCTAAACCCTTCTCCATGGCTGGACCCACAAATAATATTCCTTTACGTGCTAAGGGGTATCTAGAGAGTGGGATAGGTTTAATAAATACCCTCACCCTAAAGCGTATCCTAACCCTAACCCCTACCCTAACCCTAACGCATACCCTAATCCTAACCCGTACCCTAAACCGAGCCCTAACCCTAACACTAGCCCTAACCCTAACCCTAACCCATACCCTACGCCCTACCCGAACCCCTCCCCGAACCCGTATCGTAAGCCGTACCCTAACCCTCACCCTAACCCTAACCCTAACCCTAAGCTACCCTTGACGGCTTCTGCCTCCAATAGATTTCCTAAGCACTAGTGTTTTAAGGAACAGGTTAAAAAGAGAATCCTAATGTGATTTCTTGATAATGGGTGTGTTCCTTATCTTCTCCTAGTGTCTAAACTCTTCTCCATGGCTGGACCCCCAAATAATATTCCTTTACGTGCTAAGGGGTATCTAGAGAGTGGGATAGGTTTAATAACTAACCTCACCCTATCGCATACCCTAACCCTAACCCCTACCCTAACCCTAACGCGTACCCTAATCCTAACCCGTACCCTAAACCGAGCCCTAACCCTAACACTAACCCTAACACTAACCCTAACCCATAGCCTACGCCCTACCGGAACCCCTCCCCGAACCCGTACCCTAAGCCGTACCGTAACCCTCACCCTATCCCTAACCCTAACCCTAAGCTACCCTTGACTGCTTCTGCCTCCAATAGATTTCCTAAGCACTAGTGTTTTAAGGAACAGTTTAAAAAGAGAATCATATGGTGATTTCTTGATAATGGGTGTGTTCCTTATCTTCTCCTAGTGTCTAAACTCTTCTCCATGGCTGGACCCCCAAATAATATTCCTTTACGTGCTAAGGGGTATCTAGAGAGTGGGATAGGTTTAATAAGAACCCTCACCCTAAAGCGTACCCTAACTCTAACCACTACCCTAACACTAACGCGTACCCTAATCCTAACCCGTACCCTAAACCGAGCCCTAACCCTAACACTAACCCTAACCCTAACCCTAACCCATACCCTACGGCCTACCCGAACCCCTCCCCGAACCCGTACCCTAAGCCGTACCCTAACCCTCACCCTAACCCTAACCCTAACCCTAAGCTACCCTTGACTGCTTCTGCCTCCAATAGATTTCCTAAGCACTAGTGTTTTAAGGAACAGGTTAAAAAGAGAATCCTAATGTGATTTCGTGATAATGGGTGTGTTCCTTATCTTCTCCTCGTGTCTAAACTCTTCTCCATGGCTGGACCCCCAAATAATATTCCTTTACGTGCTAAGGGGTATCTAGAGAGTGTGATAGGTTTAATAACTACCCTCACCCTAACGCGTACTCTAACCCTAACCGCTACCCTAACCCTAACGAGTACCCTAATCCTAACCCGTACCCTAAACCGAGCCCTAACCCTAACACTAACCCTAACCCTAACCCTAACCCATACCCTACGCCTTACCCGAAACCCTCCCCGAACCCGTACCCTAAGCCGTACCCTAACCCTCACCCTAACCCTAACCCTAACCCTAAGCTACCCTTGACTGCTTCTGCCTCCAATAGATTTCCTAAGCACTAGTGTTTTAAGGAACAGTTTAAAAAGAGAATCATATTGTGATTTCTTGATAATGGGTGTGTTCCTTATCTTCTGCTAGTGTCTAAACCCTTCTCCATGGCTGGACCCACAAATAATATTCCTTTACGTGCTAAGGGGTATCTAGAGAGTGGGATAGGTTTAATAAATACCCTCACCCTAAAGCGTATCCTAACCCTAACCCCTACCCTAAACCTAACGCATACCCTAATCCTAACCCGTACCCTAAACCGAGCCCTAACCCTAACACTAGCCCTAACCCTAACCCTAACCCATACCCTACGCCCTACCCGAACCCCTCCCCGAACCCGTATCGTAAGCCGTACCCTAACCCTCACCCTAACCCTAACCCTAACCCTAAGCTACCCTTGACGGCTTCTGCCTCCAATAGATTTCCTAAGCACTAGTGTTTTAAGGAACAGGTTAAAAAGAGAATCCTAATGTGATTTCTTGATAATGGGTGTGTTCCTTATCTTCTCCTACTGTCTAAACTCTTCTCCATGGCTGGACCCCCAAATAATATTCCTTTACGTGCTAAGGGGTATCTAGAGAGTGGGATAGGTTTAATAACTAACCTCACCCTATCGCATACCCTAACCCTAACCCCTACCCTAACCCTAACGCGTACCCTAATCCTAACCCGTACCCTAAACCGAGCCCTAACCCTAACACTAACCCTAACACTAACCCTAACCCATAGCCTACGCCCTACCGGAACCCCTCCCCGAACCCGTACCCTAAGCCGTACCGTAACCCTCACCCTAACCCTAACCCTAACCCTAAGCTACCCTTGACTGCTTCTGCCTCCAATAGATTTCCTAAGCACTAGTGTTTTAAGGAACAGTTTAAAAAGAGAATCATATGGTGATTTCTTGATAATGGGTGTGTTCCTTATCTTCTCCTAGTTTCTAAACCCTTCTCCATGGCTGGACCCACAAATAATATTCCTTTACGTGCTAAGGGGTATCTAGAGAGTGGGATAGGTTTAACAACTACCCTCACCCTAAAGCGTATCCTAACCCTAACCCCTACCCTAACCCTAACGCATACCCTAATCCTAACCTGTACCCTAAACCGAGCCCTAACCCTAACACTAGCCCTAACCCTAACCCTAACCCATACCCTACGCCCTACCCGAACCCCTCCCCGAACCCGTATCGTAAGCCGTACCCTAACCCTCACCCTAACCCTAACCCTAACCCTAAGCTACCCTTGACGGCTTCTGCCTCCAATAGATTTCCTAAGCACTAGTGTTTTAAGGAACAGGTTAAAAAGAGAATCCTAATGTGATTTCTTGATAATGGGTGTGTTCCTTATCTTCTCCTAGTGTCTAAACTCTTCTCCATGGCTGGACCCCCAAATAATATTCCTTTACGTGCTAAGGGGTATCTAGAGAGTGGGATAGGTTTAATAACTAACCTCACCCTATCGCATACCCTAACCCTAACCCCTACCCTAACCCTAACGCGTACCCTAATCCTAACCCGTACCCTAAACCGAGCCCTAACCCTAACACTAACCCTAACACTAAACCTAACCCATAGCCTACGCCCTATCCGAACCCCTCCCCGAACCCGTACCCTAAGCCGTACCCTAACCCTCACCCTAACCCTAACCCTAACCCTAAGCTACCCTTGACGGCTTCTGCCTCCAATAGATTTGCTAAGCACTAGTGTTTTAAGGAACAGGTTAAAAAGAGAATCCTAATGTGATTTCTTGATAATGCGTGTGTTCCTTATCTTCTCCTCGTGTCTAAACTCTTCTCCATGGCTGGACCCCCAAATAATATTCCTTTACGTGCTAAGGGGTATCTAGAGAGTGGGATAGGTTTAATAACTACCCTCACCCTAACGCGTACCCTAACCCTAACCCCTACCCTAACCCTAACGCGTACCCTAATCCTAACCCATACCCTAAACCGAGCCCTAACCCTAACACTAGCCCTAACCCTAACCCTAACCCATACCCTACGCCCTACCCGAACCCCTCCCCGAACCCGTACCCTAAGCCGTACCCTAACCCTCACCCTAACCCTAACCCTAACCCTAAGCTACCCTTGACTGCTTCTGCCTCCAATAGATTTCCTAAGCACTAGTGTTTTAAGGAACAGGTTAAAAAGAGAATCCTAATGTGATTTCGTGATAATGGGTGTGTTCCTTATCTTCTCCTAGTGTCTAAACTCTTCTCCATGGCTGGATCCCCAAATAATATTCCTTTACGTGCTAAGGGGTATCTAGAGAGTGTGATAGGTTTAATAACTACCCTCACCCTAACGGGTACCCTAACCCTAACCGCTACCCTAACCCTAACGAGTACCCTAATCCTAACCCGTACCCTAAACCGAGCCCTAACCCTAACACTAACCCTAACCCTAACCCTAACCCATACCCTACGCCCTACCCGAAACCCTCCCCGAACCCGTACCCTAAGCCGTACCCTAACCCTCACCCTAACCCTAACCCTAACCCTAAGCTACCCTTGACTGCTTCTGCCTCCAATAGATTTCCTAAGCACTAGTGTTTTAAGGAACAGTTTAAAAAGAGAATCATATTGTGATTTCTTGATAATGGGTGTGTTCCTTATCTTCTCCTAGTGTCTAAACACTTCTCCATGGCTGGACCCACAAATAATATTCCTTTACGTGCTAAGGGGTATCTAGAGAGTGGGATAGGTTTAATAACTAACCTCACCCTATCGCATACCCTAACCCTAACCCCTACCCTAACCCTAACGCGTACCCTAATCCTAACCCGTACCCTAAACCGAGCCCTAACCCTAACACTAACCCTAACACTAACCCTAACCCATAGCCTACGCCCTACCGGAACCCCTCCCCGAACCCGTACCCTAAGCCGTACCGTAACCCTCACCCTAACCCTAACCCTAACCCTAAGCTACCCTTGACTGCTTCTGCCTCCAATAGATTTCCTAAGCACTAGTGTTTTAAGGAACAGTTTAAAAAGGGAATCATATGGTGATTTCTTGATAATGGGTGTGTTCCTTATCTTCTCCTAGTGTCTAAACTCTTCTCCATGGCTGGACCCCCAAATAATATTCCTTTACGTGCTAAGGGGTATCTAGAGAGTGGGATAGGTTTAATAAGAACCCTCACCCTAAAGCGTACCCTAACTCTAACCACTACCCTAACACTAACGCGTACCCTAATCCTAACCCGTACCCTAAACCGAGCCCTAACCCTAACACTAACCCTAACCCTAACCCTAACCCATACCCTACGGCCTACCCGAACCCCTCCCCGAACCCGTACCCTAAGCCGTACCCTAACCCTCACCCTAACCCTAACCCTAACCCTAAGCTACCCTTGACTGCTTCTGCCTCCAATAGATTTCCTAAGCACTAGTGTTTTAAGGAACAGTTTAAAAAGAGAATCATATTGTGATTTCTTGATAATGGGTGTGTTCCTTATCTTCTCCTAGTGTCTAAACCCTTCTCCATGGCTGGACCCACAAATAATATTCCTTTACGTGCTAAGGGGTATCTAGAGAGTGGGATAGGTTTAATAACTACCCTCACCCTAAAGCGTATCCTAAACCTAACCCCTACCCTAACCCTAACGCATACCCTAATCCTAACCCGTACCCTAAACCGAGCCCTAACCCTAACACTAGCCCTAACCCTAACCCTAACCCATACCCTACGCCCTACCCGAACCCCTCCCCGAACCCGTATCGTAAGCCGTACCCTAACCCTCACCCTAACCCTAACCCTAACCCTAAGCTACCCTTGACGGCTTCTGCCTCCAATAGATTTCCTAAGCACTAGTGTTTTAAGGAACAGGTTAAAAAGAGAATCCTAATGTGATTTCTTGATAATGGGTGTGTTCCTTATCTTCTCCTAGTGTCTAAACTCTTCTCCATGGCTGGACCCCCAAATAATATTCCTTTACGTGCTAAGGGGTATCTAGAGAGTGGGATAGGTTTAATAACTAACCTCACCCTATCGCATACCCTAACCCTAACCCCTACCCTAACCCTAACGCGTACCCTAATCCTAACCCGTACCCTAAACCGAGCCCTAACCCTAACACTAACCCTAACACTAACCCTAACCCATAGCCTACGCCCTACCGGAACCCCTCCCCGAACCCGTACCCTAAGCCGTACCCTAACCCTCACCCTAACCCTAACCCTAACCCTAAGCTACCCTTGACTGCTTCTGCCTCCAATAGATTTCCTAAGCACTAGTGTTTTAAGGAACAGTTTAAAAAGAGAATCATATGGTGATTTCTTGATAATGGGTGTGTTCCTTATCTTCACCTAGTGTCTAAACTCTTCTCCATGGCTGGACCCCCAAATAATATTCCTTTACGTGCTAAGGGGTATCTAGAGAGTGGGATAGGTTTAATAACTACCCTCACCCTAAAGCGTACCCTAACTCTAACCACTACCCTAACACTAACGCGTACCCTAATCCTAACCCGTACCCTAAACCGAGCCCTAACCCTAACACTAACCCTAACCCTAACCCTAACCCATACCCTACGGCCTACCCGAACCCCTCCCCGAACCCGTACCCTAAGCCGTACCCTAACCCTCACCCTAACCCTAACCCTAACCCTAAGCTACCCTTGACTGCTTCTGCCTCCAATAGATTTCCTAAGCACTAGTGTTTTAAGGAACAGGTTAAGAAGAGAATCCTAATGTGATTTCTTGATAATGGGTGTGTTCCTTATCTTCTCGTAGTGTCTAAACTCTTCTCCATGGCTGGACCCCCAATAATATTCCTGTACGTGCTAAGGGGTATCTAGAGAGTGGGATAGGTTTAATAACTACCCTCACCCGAACGCGTACACTAACCCTAACCCCTACCCTAACCCTAACGCGTACCCTAATCCTAACCTGTACCCTAAACCGAGCCCTAACCCTAACCCTAACCCATACCCTACGCCCTACACGAACCCCTCCCCGAAACCGTACCCTAAGCCGTACCCTAACCCTCACCCTAACCCTAACCCTAACCCTAAGCTACCCTTGACGGCTTCTGCCTCCAATAGATTTCCTAAGCACTAGTGTTTTAAGGAACATGTTAAAAAGAGAATCCTAATGTGATTTCTTGATAATGGGTGTGTTCCTTATCTTCTCCTCGTGTCTAAACTCTTCTCCATGGCTGGACCCCCAAATAATATTCCTTTATGTGCTAAGGGGTATCTAGAGAGTGTGATAGGTTTAATAACTACCCTCACCCTAACGCGTACCCTAACCCTTACCCCTACCCTAACCCTAGCGCGTACCCTAATCCTAACCCGTACCCTAAACCGAGCCCTAACCCTAACACTAACTCTAACCCTAACCCTAACCCATACCCTACGCCCTACCCGAACCCCTCCCTGAACCCGTACCCTAAACCGTACCCTAACCCTCACCCTAACCCTAACCCTAACCCTAAGCTACCCTTGAAGGCTTCTGCCTCCAATAGATTTCCTAAGCACTAGTGTTTTAAGGAACAGGTTAAAAAGAGAATCCTAATGTGATTTCTTGATAATGGGTGTGTTCCTTATCTTCTCCTCGTGTCTAAACTCTTCTCCATGGCTGGACCCCCAAATAATATTCCTTTATGTGATAAGGGGTATCTAGAGAGTGTGATAGGTTTAATAACTACCCTCACCCTAACGCGTACCCTAACCCTAACCGCTACCCTAACCCTAACGAGTACCCTAATCCTAACCCGTAACCTAAACCGAGCCCTAACCCTAACACTAACCCTAACCCTAACCCTAACACATACCCTACGCCCTACCCGAAACCCTCCCCGAACCCATACCCTAAGCCGTACCCTAACCCTCACCCTAACCCTAACCCTAACCCTAAGCTACCCTTGACTGCTTCTGCCTCCAATAGATTTCCTAAGCACTAGTGTTTTAAGGAACAGTTTAAAAAGAGAATCATATTGTGATTTCTTGATAATGGGTGTGTTCCTTATCTTCTCCTAGTGTCTAAACCCTTCTCCATGGGTGGACCCACAAATAATATTCCTTTACGTGCTAAGGGGTATCTAGAGAGTGGGATAGGTTTAATAACTACCCTCACCCTAAAGCGTATCCTAACCCTAACCCCTACCCTAACCCTAACGCATACCCTAATCCTAACCCGTACCCTAAACCGAGCCCTAACCCTAACCCTAACCCATACCCTACGCCCTACCCGAACCCCTCCCCGAACCCGTATCGTAAGCCGTACCCTAACCCTCACCCTAACCCTAACCCTAACCCTAAGCTACCCTTGACGGCTTCTGCCTCCAATAGATTTCCTAAGCACTAGTGTTTTAAGGAACAGGTTAAAAAGAGAATCCTAATGTGATTTCTTGATAATGGGTGTGTTCCTTATCTTCTCCTAGTGTCTAAACTCTTCTCCATGGCTGGACCCCCAAATAATATTCCTTTACGTGCTAAGGGGTATCTAGAGAGTGGGATAGGTTTAATAACTAACCTCACCCTATCGCATACCCTAACCCTAACCCCTACCCTAACCCTAACGCGTACCCTAATCCTAACCCGTACCCTAAACCGAGCCCTAACCCTAACACTAACCCTAACACTAACCCTAACCCATAGCCTACGCCCTATTCGAACCCCTCTCCGAACCCGTAACCTAAGCCGTACCCTAACCCTCACCCTAACCCTAACCCTAACCCTAAGCTACCCTTGACTGCTTCTGCCTCCAATAGATTTTATAAGCACTAGTGTTTTAAGGAACAGTTTAAAAAGAGAATCATATGGTGATTTCTTGATAATGCATGTGTTCCTTATCTTCTCCTAGTGTCTAAACTCTTCTCCATGGCTGGACCCCCAAATAATATTCCTTTACGTGCTAAGGGGTATCTAGAGAGTGGGATAGGTTTAATAACTACCCTCACCCTAAAGCGTACCCTAACCCTAACCCCTAACCTAACACTAACGCGTACCCTAATCCTAACCCGTACCCTAAACCGAGCCCTAACCCTAACACTAACCCTAACCCTAACCCTAACCCATACCCTACGGCCTACCCGAACCCCTCCCCGAACCCGTACCCTAAGCCGTACCCTAACCCTCACCCTAACCCTAACCCTAACCCTAAGCTACCCTTGACTGCTTCTGCCTCCAATAGATTTCCTAAGCACTAGTGTTTTAAGGAACAGGTTAAAAAGAGAATCCTAATGTGATTTCTTGATAATGGGTGTGTTCCTTATCTTCTCCTCGTGTCTAAACTCTTCTCCATGGCTGGACCCCCAAATAATATTCCTTTACGTGCTAAGGGGTATCTAGAGAGTGTGATAGGTTTAATAACTACCCCCACCCTAACGCGTACCCTAAACCTAACCCCTGCCCTAACCCTAACGCGTACCCTAATCCTAAACCGAGCCCTAACCCTAACACTAACCCTAACCCTAACCCTAACCCATACCCTACGCCCTACCCGAACCCATCCCCGAACCCGTACCCTAAGCCATACCCTAACCCTCACCCTAACCCTAACCCTAACCCTAAGCTACCCTTGACTGCTTCTGCCTCCAATAGATTTCCTAAGCACTAGTGTTCTAAGGAACAGGTTAAAAAGAGAATCCTAATGTGATTTCTTGATAATGGGTGTGTTCCTTATCTTCTCCTAGTGTCTAAACTCTTCTCCATGGCTGGACCCCCAATAATATTCCTGTACGTGCTAAGGGGTATCTAGAGAGTGGGATAGGTTTAATAACTACCCTCACCCGAACGCGTACACTAACCCTAACCCCTACCCTAACCCTAACGCGTACCCTAATCCTAACCTGTACCCTAAACCGAGCCCTAACCCTAACCCTAACCCATACCCTACGCCCTACACGAACCCCTCCCCGAACCCGTACCCTAAGCCGTACCCTAACCCTCACCCTAACCCTAACCCTAACCCTAAGCTACCCTTGACGGCTTCTGCCTCCAATAGATTTCCTAAGCACTAGTGTTTTAAGGAACATGTTAAAAAGAGAATCCTAATGTGATTTCTTGATAATGGTGTGTGTTCCTTATCTTCTCCTCGTGTCTAAACTCTTCTCCATGGCTGGACCCCCAAATAATATTCCTTTATGTGCTAAGGGGTATCTAGAGAGTGTGATAGGTTTAATAACTACCCTCACCCGAACGCGTACACTAACCCTAACCCCTACCCTAACCCTAACGCGTACCCTAATCCTAACCCGTACCCTAAACCGAGCCCTAACCCTAACACTAGCCCTAACCCTAACCCTAACCCATACCCTACGCCCTACCCGAACCCCTCCCCGAACCCGTACCCTAAGCCGTACCCTAACCCTCACCCTAACCCTAACCCTAACCCTAAGCTACCCTTGACTGCTTCTGCCTCCAATAGATTTCCTAAGCACTAGTGTTTTAAGGAACAGGTTAAAAAGAGAATCCTAATGTGATTTCGTGATAATGGGTGTGTTCCTTATCTTTTCCTAGTGTCTAAACTCTTCTCCATGGCTGGACCCCCAAATAATATTCCTATACGTGCTAAGGGGTATCTAGAGAGTGTGATAGGTTTAATAACTACCCTCACCCTAACGCGTACCCTAACCCTAACCGCTACCCTAACCCTAACGAGTACCCTAATCCTAACCCGTACCCTAAACCGAGCCCTAACCCTAACACTAACCCTAACCCTAACCCTAACCCATACCCTACGCCCTACCCGAAACACTCCCCGAACCCGTACCCTAAGCCGTACCCTAACCCTCACCCTAACCCTAACCCTAACCCTAAGCTACCCTTGACTGCTTCTGCCTCCAATAGATTTCCTAAGCACTAGTGTTTTAAGGAACAGTTTAAAAAGAGAATCATATTGTGATTTCTTGATAATGGGTGTGTTCCTTATCTTCTCCTAGTGTCTAAACCCTTCTCCATGGCTGGACCCCCAAATAATATTCCCTTACGTGCTAAGGGGTATCTAGAGAGTGGGATAGGTTTAATAACTACCCTCACCCTAAAGCGTATCCTAACCCTAACCCCTACCCTAACCCTAACGCATACCCTAATCCTAACCCGTACCCTAAACCGAGCCCTAACCCTAACACTAGCCCTAACCCTAACCCTAACCCATACCCTACGCCCTACCCGAACCCCTCCCCGAACCCGTATCGTAAGCCGTACCCTAACCCTCACCCTAACCCTAACCCTAACCCTAAGCTACCCTTGACGGCTTCTGCCTCCAATAGATTTCCTAAGCAGTAGTGTTTTAAGGAACAGGTTAAAAAGAGAATCCTAATGTGATTTCTTGATAATGGGTGTGTTCCTTATCTTCTCCTAGTGTCTAAACTCTTCTCCATGGCTGGACCCCCAAATAATATTCCTTTACGTGCTAAGGGGTATCTAGAGAGTGGGATAGGTTTAATAACTAATCTCACCCTATCGCATACCCTAACCCTAACCCCTACCCTAACCCTAACGCGTACCCTAATCCTAACCCGTACCCTAAACCGAGCCCTAACCCTAACACTAACCCTAACACTAACCCTAACCCATAGCCTACGCCCTACCCGAACCCCTCCCCGAACCCGTACCCTAAGCCGTACCCTAACCCTCACCCTAACCCTAACCCTAACCCTAAGCTACCCTTGACTGCTTCTGCCTCCAATAGATTTCCTAAGCACTAGTGTTTTAAGGAAAAGGTTAAAAAGAGAATCCTAATGTGATTTCTTGATAATGGGTGTGTTCCTTATCTTCTCCTCGTGTCTAAACTCTTCTCCATGGCTGGACCCCCAAATAATATTCCTTTACGTGCTAAGGGGTATCTAGAGAGTGTGATAGGTTTAATAACTACCCCCACCCTAACGCGTAACCTAACCCTAACCACTGCCCTAACCCTAACGCGTACCCTAATCCTAACCCGTACCCTAAAACCGAGGCCTAAACCTAACACTAGCCCTAACCCTAACCCTAACCCATACCCTACGCCCTACCCGAACACCTCCCCGAACCCGTACCCTAAGCCGTACCCTAACCCTCACCCTAACCCTAACCCTAACCCTAAGCTACCCTTGACGGCTTCTGCCTCCAATAGATTTCCTAAGCACTAGTGTTTTAAGGAACATGTTAAAAATAGAATCCTAATGTGATTTCTTGATAATGGGTGTGTTCCTTGTCTTCTCCTCGTGTCTAAACTCTTCTCCATGGCTGGACCCCCAAATAATATTCCTTTATGTGCTAAGGGGTATCTAGAGAGTGTGATAGTTTTAATAACTACCCTCACCCTAACGCGTACCCTAACCCTAACCCCTACCCTAACCCTAGCGCGTACCCTAATCCTAACCCGTACCCTAAACCGAGCCCTAACCCTAACACTAACTCTAACCCTAACCCTAACCCATACCCTACGCCCTACCTGAACCCCTCCCTGAACCCGTACCCTAAACCGTACCCTAATCCTCACCCTAACCCTAACCCTAACCCTAAGCTACCCTTGACGTCTTCTGCCTCCAATAGATTTCCTAAGCACTAGTGTTTTAAGGAACAGGTTAAAAAGAGAATCCTAATGTGATTTCTTGATAATGGGTGTGTTCCTTATCTTCTCCTCGTGTCTAAACTCTTCTCCATGGCTGGACCCCCAAATAATATTCCTTTACGTGCTAAGGGGTATCTAGAGAGTGGGATAGGTTTAATAACTACCCTCACCCTAACGCGTACCCTAACCCTAACCCCTACCCGAACCCTAACGCGTACCCTAATCGTAACCCGTACCCTAAACCGAGCCCTAACCCTAACACTAGCCCTAAACCTAACCCTAACCCATACCCTACGCCCTATCCGAACCCCTCCCCGAACCCATACCCTAAGCCGTACCCTAACCCTCACCCTAACCCTAACCCTAACCCTAACCCTAAGCTACCCTTGACTGCTTCTGCCTCCAATAGATTTCCTAAGCACTAGTGTTTTAAGGAACAGGTTAAAAAGAGAATCCTAATGTGATTTCGTGATAATGGGTGTGTTCCTTATCTTCTCCTAGTGTCTAAACTCTTCTCCATGTCTGGACCCCCAAATAATATTCCTTTACGTGCTAAGGGGTATCTAGAGAGTGTGATAGGTTTAATAACTACCCCCACCCTAACGCGTACCCTAACCCTAACCCCTACCCTAACCCTAACGCGTACCCTAATCCTAACCCGTACACTAAACCGAGCCCTAACCCTAACACTAACCCTAACCCTAACCCTAACCCATACCCTACGCCCTACCCAAACCCCTCCCCGAACCCGTACCCTAAACCGCACCCTAACCCTCACCCTAACCCTAATCCTAACCCTAAGCTACCCTTGATGGCTTCTGCCTCCAATAAATTTCCTAAGCACTAGTGTTTTAAGGAACATGTTAAAAAGAGAATCCTAATGTGATTTCTTGATAATGGGTGTGTTCCTTATCTTCTCCTTGTGTCTAAACTCTTCTCCATGGCTGGACCCCCAAATAATATTCCTTTTCGTGCTAAGGGGTATCTAGAGAGTGGGATAGGTTTAATAATTTCCCTCACCCTAACGCGTATCCTAACCCTAACCCCTACCCTAACCCTAACGCATACCCTAATCCTAACCCGTACCCTAAACCGAGCCCTAACCCTAACACTAGCCCTAACCCTAACACTAACCCATACCCTACGCCCTACCCGAACCCCTCCCCGAACCAGTACCCTAAGCGGTACCCTAACCCTCACCCTAACCCTAACCCTAACCCTAAGCTACCCTTGACTGCTTCTGCCTCCAATAGATTTCCTAAGCACTAGTGTTTTAAGGAACAGTTTAAAAAGAGAATCACATTGTGATTTCTTGATAATGGGTGTGTTCCTTATCTTCTCCTCGTGTCTAAACTCTTCTCCATGGCTGGACCCCCAAATAATAGTCCTTTACGTGCTAAGGGGTATCTAGAGAGTGTGATAGGTTTAATAACTACGCCCACCCTAACGCGTACCCTAACCCTAACACCTACCCTAACACTAACGCGTACCCTAATCCTAACCCGTACCCTAAACCGAGCCCTAACCCTAACACTAACCCTAACCCTAACCCTAACCCATACCCTACGCCCTACCCGAACCCCTCCCCGAACCCGTACCCTAAGCCATACCCTAACCCTCACCCTAACCCTAACCCTAACCCTAAGCTACCCTTGACGGCTTCGGCCTCCAATAGATTTCCTAAGCACTAGTGTTTTAAGGAACAGGTTAAAAAGAGAATCCTAATGTGATTTCGTGATAATGGGTGTGTTCCTTATCTTCTCCTAGTGTCTAAACTCTTCTCCATGGCTGGACCCCCAAATAATATTCCTTTACGTGCTAAGGGGTATCTAGACAGTGTGATAGGTTTAATAACTACCCCCACCCTAACGCGTACCCTAACCCTAACCCCTACCCTAACCCTAACGTGTACCCTAATCCTAACCCGTACCCTAAACCGTACCCTAACCCTAACACTAGCCCTAACCCTAACCCTAACCCATACCCTACGCCCTGCCCGAACCCGTCCCCGAACCCGTACCCTAAGCCGTACCCTAACCCTCACCCTAACCCTAACCCTAACCCTAAGCTACCCTTGACTGCTTCTGCCTCCAATAGATTTCCTAAGCACTAGTGTTTTAAGGAACAAGTTAAAAAGAGAATCCTAATGTGATTTCTTGATAATGGGTGTGTTCCTTATCTTCTCCTCGTGTCTAAACTCTTCTCCATGGCTGGACCCCCAATAATATTCCTTTACGTGCTAAGGGGTATCTAGAGAGTGGGATAGGTTTAATAACTACCCTCACCCTAACGCGTACACTAACCCTAACCCCTACCCTAACCCTAACGCGTACCCTAATCCTAACCCGTACCCTAAACCGAGCCCTAAACCTAACAGTAGCCCTAACCCTAACCCTAACCCATACCCTACGCCATACCCGAACACCTCCCCGAACCCGTACTCTAAGCCGTACCCTAACCCTCATCCTAACCCTAACCCTAACCCTAAGCTACCCTTGACGGCTTCTGCCTCCAATAGATTTCCTAAGCACTAGTGTTGTAAGGAACATGTTAAAAAGAGAATCCTAATATGATTTCTTGATAATGGGTGTGTTCCTTGTCTTCTCCTCGTGTCTAAACTCTTCTCCATGGCTGGACCCCCAAATAATATTCCTTTATGTGCTAAGGGGTATCTAGAGAGTGTGATAGGTTTAATAACTACCCTCACCCTAACGCGTACCCTAACCATAACCCCTACCCTAACCCTAGCGCGTACCCTAATCCTAACCCGTACCCTAAACCAAGCCCTAACCCTAACACTAACTCTAACCCTAACCCTAACCCATACCATACGCCCTACCCGAACCCCTCCCTGAACCCGTACCCTAAACCGTACCCTAACCCTCACCCTAACCCTAACCCTAACCCTAAGCTACCCTTGACGGCTTCTGCCTCCAATAGATTTCCTAAGCACTAGTGTTTTAAGGAACAGGTGAAAAAGAGAATCCTAATGTGATTTCTTGATAATGGGTGTGTTCCTTATCTTCTCCTCGTGTCTAAACTCTTCTCCATGGCTGGACTCCCAAATAATATTCCTTTACGTGCTAAGGGGGATCTAGAGAGTGTGATAGGTTTAATAACTACCCCCACCCTAACGCGTACCCTAACCCTAACCCCTACCCTAAACCTAACGCGTACCCTAATCCTAACCCGTACCCTAAACCGAGCCCTAACCCTAACACTAACCCTAACCCTAACCCTAACCCATACCCAACGCCCTACCCGAACCCCTCCCCGAACCCGTACCCTAAGCCATACCCTAACCCTCAACCTAACCCTAACCCTAACCCTAAGCTACCCTTGACTGCTTCTGCCTCCAATAGATTTCCTAAGCACTAGTGTTTTAAGGAACAGGTTAAAAAGAGAATCCTAATGTGATTTCGTGATAATGGGTGTGTTCCTTATCTTCTCCTAGTGTCTAAACTCTTCTCCATGGCTGGACCCCCAATAATATTCTTGTACGTGCTAAGGGGTATCTAGAGAGTGGGATAGGTTTAATAACTACCCTCACCCTAACGCGTACACTAACCCTAACCCCTACCCTGACCCTAACGCGTACCCTAATCCTAACCTGTACCCTAAACCGAGCTCTAACCCTAACACTAGCCCTAACCCCAACCCTAAACCATACCCTACGCCCTACCCGAACCCCTCCCCGAACCCGTACCCTAAGAAGTACCCTAACCCTCACCCTAACCCTAACCCTAACCCTAAGCTACCCTTGACGGCTTCTGCCTCCAATAGATTTCCTAAGCACTAGTGTTTTAAGGAACATGTTAAAAAGAGAATCCTTATGTGATTTCTTGATAATGGGTGTGTTCCTTATCTTCTCCTCGTGTCTAAACTCTTCTCCATGGCTGGACCCCCAAATAATATTCCTTTATGTGCTAAGGGGTATCTAGAGAGTGTGATAGGTTTAATAACTACCCTCACCCTAACGCGTACCCTAACCCTAACCCCTACCCTAACCCTAGCGCGTACCCTAATCCTAACCCGTACCCTAAACCGAGCCCTAACCCTAACACTAACCCTAACCCTAACCCTAACCCATACCCTACGCCCTACCCGAACCCCTCCCTGAACCCGTACCCTAAACCGTACACTAACCCTCACCCTAACCCTAACCCTAACCCTAAGCTACCCTTGACGGCTTCTGCCTCCAATAGATTTCCTAAGCACTAGTGTTTTAAGGAACAGGTTAAAAAGAGAATCCTAATGTGATTTCTTGATAATGGGTGTGTTCCTTATCTTCTCCTAGTGTCTAAACTCTTCTCCATGGCTGGACCCCCAAATAATATTCCTTTACGTGCTAAGGTGTATCTAGAGAGTGTGATAGGTTTAATAACTACCCTCACCCTAACGCGTACCCTAACCCTAACCGCTACCCTAACCCTAACGAGTACCCTAATCCTAACCCGTACCCTAAACCGAGCCCTAACTCTAACACTAACCCTAACCCTAACCCTAACCCATACCCTACGCCCTACCCGAAACCCTGCCCGAACCCGTACCCTAAGCCGTACCCTAACCCTCACCCTAACCCTAACCCTAACCCTAAGCTACCCTTGACTGCTTCTGCCTCCAATAGATTTCCTAACCACTAGTGTTTTAAGGAACAGTTTAAAAAGAGAATCATATTGTGATTTCATGATAATGGGTGTGTTCCTTATCTTCTCCTAGTGTCTAAACCCTTCTCCATGGCTGGACCCCCAAATAATATTCCTTTACGTGCTAAGGGGTATCTAGAGAGTGGGATAGGTTTAATAACTACCCTCACCCTAAAGCGTACCCTAACCCTAACCCCTACCCTATCACTAACGCGTACCCTAATCCTAACCCGTACCCTAAACCGAGCCCTAACCCTAACACTAGCCCTAACCCTAACCCTAACCCATACCCTACGCCCTACCCGAACCCCTCCCCGAACCCGTATCGTAAGCCATACCCTAACCCTCACCCTAACCCTAACCCTAACCCTAAGCTACCCTTGACTGCTTCTGCCTCCAATAGATTTCCTAAGCACTAGTGTTTTAAGGAACAGTTTAAAAAGAGAATCATATTGTGATTTCTTGATAATGGGTGTGTTCCTTATCTTCTCCTACTGTCTAAATTCTTCTCCATGGCTGGACCCCCAAATAATATTCCTTTACGTGCTAAGGGGTATCTAGAGAGTGGGATAGGTTTAATAACTACCCTCACCCTAAAGCGTACCCTAACCCTAACCACTACCCTAACACTAACGCGTACCCTAATCCTAACCCGTACCCTAAACCGAGCCCTAACCCTAACACTAACCCTAACCCTAACCCTAACCCATACCCTACGCCCTACCCGAACCCCTCCCCGAACCCGTACCCTAAGCCGTACCCTAACCCTCACCCTAACCCTAACCCTAACCCTAAGCTACCCTTGACTGCTTCTGCCTCCAATAGATTTCCTAAGCACTAGTGTTTTAAGGAACAGTTTAAAAAGAGAATCACATTGTGATTTCTTGATAATGGGTGTGTTCCTTATCTTCTCCTCGTTTCTAAACTCTTCTCCATGGCTGGACCCCCAAATAATAGTCCTTTACGTGCTAAGGGGTATCTAGAGAGTGTGATAGGTTTAATAACTACCCCCACGCTAACGCGTACCCTAACCATAACCCCTACCCTAACCCTAACGCGTACCCTAATCCTAACCCGTACCCTAAACCGAGCCCTAACCCTAACACTAACCCTAACCCTAACCCTAACCCATACCCTACGCCCTACCCGAACCCCTCCCTGAACCCGTACCCTAAGCCATACCCTAACCCTCACCCTAACCCTAACCCTAACCCTAAGCTACCCTTGACGGCTTCTGCCTCCAATAGATTTCCTAAGCACTAGTGTTTTAAGGAACAGGTTAAAAAGAGAATCCTAATGTGATTTCTTGATAATGGGTGTGTTCCTTATCTTCTCCTAGTGTCTAAACTCTTCTCCATGGCTGGACCCCCAAATAATATTCCTTTACGTACTAAGGGGTATGTAGAGAGTGGGATAGGTTTAATAACTAACCTCACCCTATCGCGTACCCTAACCCTAACACCTACCCTAACACTAACGCGTACCCTAATCCTAACCCGTACCCTAAACCGAGCCCTAACCCTAACACTAACCCTAACCCTAACCCTAACCCATACCTTACGCCCTACCCGAACCCCTCACCGAACCCGTACCCTAAGCCGTACCCTAACCCTCACCCTAACCCTAATCCTAACCCTAAGCTACCCTTGACGGCTTCTGCCTCCAATAGATTTCCTAAGCAATAGTGTTTTAAGGAACAGGTTAAAAAGAGAATCCTAATGTGATTTCGTGATAATGGGTGTGTTCCTTATCTTCTCCTAGTGTCTAAACTCTTCTCCATGTCTGGACCCCCAAATAATATTCCTTTACGTGCTAAGGGGTATCTAGAGAGTGTGATAGGTTTAATAACTACCCCCACCCTAACGCGTACCCTAACCCTAACCCCTACCCTAACCCTAACGCGTACCCTAATCCTAACCCGTACCCTAAACCGAGCCCTAACCCTAACACTAACCCTAACCCTAACCCTAACCCATACCCAACGCCCTACCCGAACCCCTCCCCGAACCCGTACCCTAAGCCATACCCTAACCCTCAACCTAACCCTAACCCTAACCCTAAGCTACCCTTGACTGCTTCTGCCTCCAATAGATTTCCTAAGCACTAGTGTTTTAAGGAACAGGTTAAAAAGAGAATCCTAATGTGATTTCGTGATAATGGGTGTGTTCCTTATCTTCTCCTAGTGTCTAAACTCTTCTCCATGGCTGGACCCCCAATAATATTCTTGTACGTGCTAAGGGGTATCTAGAGAGTGGGATAGGTTTAATAACTACCCTCACCCTAACGCGTACACTAACCCTAACCCCTACCCTGACCCTAACGCGTACCCTAATCCTAACCTGTACCCTAAACCGAGCCCTAACCCTAACACTAGCCCTAACCCTAACCCTAAACCATACCCTACGCCCTACCCGAACCCCTCCCCGAACCCGTACCCTAAGAAGTACCCTAACCCTCACCCTAACCCTAACCCTAACCCTAAGCTACCCTTGACGGCTTCTGCCTCCAATAGATTTCCTAAGCACTAGTGATTTAAGGAACAGGTTTAAAAGAGAATCCTAATGTGATTTCTTGATAATGGGTGTGTTCCTTATCTTTTCCTCGTGTCTAAACTCTTCTCCATGGCTGGACCCCCAAATAATATTCCTTTACGTGCTAAGGGGTATCTAGAGAGTGGGATAGGTTTAATAACTACCCTCACCCTAACGCGTATCCTAACCCTAACCCCTACCCTAACCTTAACGCATACCCTAATCCTAACCCGTACCCTAAACCGAGCCCTAACCCTAACACTAGCCCTAACCCTAACCCTAACCCATACCCTACGCCCTACCCGAACCCCTCCCCGAACCCGTATCGTAAGCCGTACCCTAACCCTCACCCTAACCCTAACCCTAACCCTAAGCTACCCTTGACTGCTTCTGCCTCCAATAGATTTCCTAAGCACTAGTGTTTTAAGGAACAGTTTAAAAAGAGAATCATATTGTGATTTCTTGATAATGAGTGTGTTCCTTATCTTCTCCTAGTGTCTAAATTCTTCTCCATGGCTGGACCCCCAAATAATATTCCTTTACGTGCTAAGGGGTATCTAGAGAGTGGGATAGGTTTAATAACTACCCTCACCCTAAAGCGTACCCTAACCCTAACCACTACCCTAACACTAACGCGTACCCTAATCCTAACCCGTACCCTAAACCGAGCCCTAACCCTAACACTAACCCTAACCCTAACCCTAACCCATACCCTACGCCCTACCCGAACCCCTCCCCGAACCCGTACCCTAAGCCGTACCCTAACCCTCACCCTAACCCTAACCCTAACACTAAGCTACCCTTGACTGCTTCTGCCTCCAATAGATTTCCTAAGCACTAGTGTTTTAAGGAACGGTTTAAAAAGAGAATCACATTGTGATTTCTTGATAATGGGTGTGTTCCTTATCTTCTCCTCGTGTCTAAACTCTTCTCCATGGCTGGACCCCCAAATAATAGTCCTTTACGTGCTAAGGGGTATCTAGAGAGTGTGATAGGTTTAATAACTACCCCCACCCTAACGCGTACCCTAACCATAACCCCTACCCTAACCCTAACGCGTACCCTAATCCTAAACCGTACCCTAACCCTCACCCTAACCCTAACCCTAACCCTAAGCTACCCTTGACGGCTTCTGCCTCCAATAGATTTCCTAAGCACTAGTGTTTTAAGGAACAGGTTAAAAAGAGAATCCTAATGTGATTTCTTGATAATGGGTGTGTTCCTTATCTTCTCCTAGTGTCTAAACTCTTCTCCATGGCTGGACCCCCAAATAATATTCCTTTACGTACTAAGGGGTATGTAGAGAGTGGGATAGGTTTAATAACTAACCTCACCCTATCGCGTACCCTAACCCTAACACCTACCCTAACACTAACGCGTACCCTAATCCTAACCCGTACCCTAAACCGAGCCCTAACCCTAACACTAACCCTAACCCTAACCCTAACCCATACCCTACGCCCTACCCGAACCCCTCACCGAACCCGTACCCTAAGCCGTACCCTAACCCTCACCCTAACCCTAATCCTAACCCTAAGCTACCCTTGACGGCTTCTGCCTCCAATAGATTTCCTAAGCAATAGTGTTTTAAGGAACAGGTTAAAAAGAGAATCCTAATGTGATTTCGTGATAATGGGTGTGTTCCTTATCTTCTCCTAGTGTCTAAACTCTTCTCCATGGCTGGACCCCCAAATAATATTCCTTTACGTGCTAAGGGGTATCTAGAGAGTGTGATAGGTTTAATAACTACCCCCACCCTAACGCGTACCCTAACCCTAACCCCTACCCTAACCCTAACGCGTACCCTAATCCTAACCCATACCCTAAACCGAGCCCTAACCCTAACACTAACCCTAACCCTAACCCTAACCCATACCCTACGCCCTACCCGAACCCCTCCCCGAACCCGTACCCTAAGCCGTACCCTAACCCTCACCCTAACCCTAACCCTAACCCTAAGCTACCCTTGACGGCTTCTGCCTCCAATAGATTTCCTAAGCACTAGTGTTTTAAAGAACATGTTAAAAAGAGAATCCTTATGTGATTTCTTGATAATGGGTGTGTTCCTTATCTTCTCCTAGTGTCTAAACTCTTCTCCATGGCTGGACCCCCAATAATATACCTGTACGTGCTAAGGGGTATCTAGAGAGTGGGATAGGTTTAATAACTACCCTCACCCTAAAGCGTATCCTAACCCTAACCCCTACCCTAACCCTAACGCATACCCTAATCCTAACCCGTACCCTAAACCGAGCCCTAAACCTAACACTAGCCCTAACCCTAACCCTAACCCATACCCTACGCCCTACCCGAACCCCTCCCCGAACCCGTATCGTAAGCCGTACCCTAACCCTCACCCTAACCCTAACCCTAACCCTAAGCTACCCTTGACGGCTTCTGCCTCCAATAGATTTCCTAAGCAGTAGTGTTTTAAGGAACAGGTTGAAAAGAGAATCCTAATGTGATTTCTTGATAATGGGTGTGTTCCTTATCTTCTCCTAGTGTCTAAACTCTTCTCCATGGCTGGACCCCCAAATAATATTCCTTTACGTGCTAAGGGGTATCTAGAGAGTGGGATAGGTTTAATAACTAATCTCACCCTATCGCATACCCTAACCCTAACCCCTACCCTAACCCTAACGCGTACCCTAATCCTAACCCGTACCCTAAACCGAGCCCTAACCCTAACACTAACCCTAACACTAACCCTAACCCATAGCCTACGCCCTACCCGAACCCCTCCCCGAACCCGTACCCTAAGCCGTACCCTAACCCTCACCCTAACCCTAACCCTAACCCTAAGCTACCCTTGACTGCTTCTGCCTCCAATAGATTTCCTAAGCACTAGTGTTTTAAGGAACAGGTTAAAAAGAGAATCCTAATGTGATTTCTTGATAATGGGTGTGTTCCTTATCTTCTCCTCGTGTCTAAACTCTTCTCCATGGCTGGACCCCCAAATAATATTCCTTTACGTGCTAAGGGGTATCTAGAGAGTGTGATAGGTTTAATAACTACCCCCACCCTAACGCGTAACCTAACCCTAACCCCTGCCCTAAACCTAACGCGTACCCTAATCCTAACCCGTACCCTAAACCGAGCCCTAAACCTAACACTAGCCCTAACCCTAACCCTAACCCATAACCTACGCCCTACCCCAACACCTCCCCGAACCCGTACCCTAAGCCGTACCCTAACCCTCACCCTAACCCTAACCCTAACCCTAAGCTACCCTTGACGGCTTCTGCCTCCAATAGATTTCCTAAGCACAAGTGTTTTAAGGAACATGTTAAAAATAGAATCCTAATGTGATTTCTTGATAATGGGTGTGTTCCTTTTCTTCTCCTCGTGTCTAAACTCTTCTCCATGGCTGGACCCCCAAATAATATTCCTTTATGTGCTAAGGGGTATCTAGAGAGTGTGATAGGTTTAATAACTACCCTCACCCTAACGCGTACCCTAACCCTAACCCCTACCCTAACCCTAGCGCGTACCCTAATCCTAACCCGTACCCTAAACCGAGCCCTAACCCTAACACTAACTCTAACCCTAACCCTAACCCATACCCTACGCCCTACCTGAACCCCTCCCTGAACCCGTACCCTAAACCGTACCCTAACCCTCACCCTAACCCTAACCCTAACCCTAAGCTACCCTTGACGGCTTCTGCCTCCAATAGATTTCCTAAGCACTAGTGTTTTAAGGAACAGGTTAAAAAGAGAATCCTAATGTGATTTCTTGATAATGGGTGTGTTCCTTATCTTCTCCTCGTGTCTAAACTCTTCTCCATGGCTGGACCCCCAAATAATATTCCTTTATGTGCTAAGGGGTATCTAGAGAGTGGGATAGGTTTAATAACTACCCTCACCCTAACGCGTACCCTAACCCTAACCCCTACCCGAACCCTAACGCGTACCCTAATCGTAACCCGTACCCTAAACCGAGCCCTAACCCTAACACTAGCCCTAAACCTAACCCTAACCCATACCCTACGCCCTACCCGAACCCCTCCCCGAACCCATACCCTAAGCCGTACCCTAACCCTCACCCTAACCCTAACCCTAACCCTAACCCTAAGCTACCCTTGACTGCTTCTGCCTCCAATAGATTTCCTAAGCACTAGTGTTTTAAGGAACAGGTTAAAAAGAGAATCCTAATGTGATTTCGTGATAATGGGTGTGTTCCTTATCTTCTCCTAGTGTCTAAACTCTTCTCCATGTCTGGACCCCCAAATAATATTCCTTTATGTGCTAAGGGGTATCTAGAGAGTGTGATAGGTTTAATAACTACCCCCACCCTAACGCGTACCCTAACCCTAACCCCTACCCTAACCCTAACGCGTACCCTAATCCTAACCCGTACCCTAAACCGAGCCCTAACCCTAACACTAACCCTAACCCTAACCCTAACCCATACCCTACGGCCTACCCGAACCCCTTCCCGAACCCGTACCCTAAGCCGTACCCTAACCCTCACCCTAACCCTAACCCTAACCCTAAGCTACCCTTGACTGCTTCTGCCTCCAATAGATTTCCTAAGCACTAGTGTTTTAAGGAACAGTTTAAAAAGAGAATCACATTGAGATTTCTTGATAATGGGTGTGTTCCTTATCTTCTCCTCATGTCTAAACTCTTCTCCATGGCTGGACCCCCAAATAATAGTCCTTTACGTGCTAAGGGGTATCTAGAGAGTGTGATAGGTTTAATAACTACGCCCACCCTAACGCGTACCCTAACCCTAACCCCTACCCTAACCCTAACGCGTACCCTAATCCTAACCCGTACCCTAAACCGAGCCCTAACCCTAACACTAACCCTAACCCTAACCCTAACCCATACCCTACGCCCTACCCGAACCCCTCCCCGAACCCGTATCGTAAGCCGTACCCTAACCCTCACCCTAACCCTAACCCTAACCCTAAGCTACCCTTGACTGCTTCTGCCTCCAATAGATTTCCTAAGCACTAGTGTTTTAAGGAACAGTTTAAAAAGAGAATCATATGGTGATTTCTTGATAATGGGTGTGTTCCTTATCTTCACCTAGTGTCTAAACTCTTCTCCATGGCTGGACCCCCAAATAATATTCCTTTACGTGCTAAGGGGTATCTAGAGAGTGGGATAGGTTTAATAACTACCCTCACCCTAAAGCGTACCCTAACTCTAACCACTACCCTAACACTAACGCGTACCCTAATCCTAACCCGTAACCTAAACCGAGCCCTAACCCTAACACTAACCCTAACCCTAACCCTAACCCATACCCTACGGCCTACCCGAACCCCTCCCCGAACCCGTACCCTAAGCCGTACCCTAACCCTCACCCTAACCCTAACCCTAACCCTAAGCTACCCTTGACTGCTTCTGCCTCCAATAGATTTCCTAAGCACTAGTGTTTTAAGGAAGAGGTTAAAAAGAGAATCCTAATGTGATTTCTTGATAATGGGTGTGTTCCTTATCTTCTCCTCGTGTCTAAACTCTTCTCCATGGCTGGACCTCCAAATAATATTCCTTTACGTGCTAAGGGGTATCTAGAGAGTGTGATAGGTCTAATAACTACCCCCACCCTAACGCGTACCCTAAACCTAACCCCTGCCCTAACCCTAACGCGTACCCTAATCCTAACCCGTACCCTAAACCGAGCCCTAACCCTAACACTAACCCTAACCCTAACCCTAACCCATACCCAACGCCCTACCCGAACCCCTCCCCGAACCCGTACCCTAAGCCATACCCTAACCCTCACCCTAACCCTAACCCAAACCCTAAGCTACCCTTGACTGCTTCTGCCTCCAATAGATTTCCTAAGCACTAGTGTTTTAAGGAACAGGTTAAGAAGAGAATCCTAATGTGATTTCTTGATAATGGGTGTGTTCCTTATCTTCTCCTAGTGTCTAAACTCTTCTCCATGGCTGGACCCCCAATAATATTCCTGTACGTGCTAAGGGGTATCTAGAGAGTGGGATAGGTTTAATAACTACCCTCACCCGAACGCGTACACTAACCCTAACCCCTACCCTAACCCTAACGCGTACCCTAATCCTAACCTGTACCCTAAACCGAGCCCTAACCCTAACCCTAACACATACCCTACGCCCTACACGAACCCCTCCCCGAACCCGTACCCTAAGCCGTACCCTAACCCTCACCCTAACCCTAACCCTAACCCTAAGCTACCCTTGACGGCTTCTGCCTCCAATAGATTTCCTAAGCACTAGTGTTTTAAGGAACATGTTAAAAAGAGAATCCTAATGTGATTTCTTGATAATGGGTGTGTTCCTTATCTTCTCCTCGTGTCTAAACTCTTCTCCATGGCTGGACCCCCAAATAATATTCCTTTATGTGCTAAGGGGTATCTAGAGAGTGTGATAGGTTTAATAACTACCCTCACCCTAACGCGTACCCTAACCCTTACCCCTACCCTAACCCTAGCGCGTACCCTAATCCTAACCCGTACCCTAAACCGAGCCCTAACCCTAACACTAACTCTAACCCTAACCCTAACCCATACCCTACGCCCTACCCGAACCCCTCCCTGAACCCGTACCCTAAACCGTACCCTAACCCTCACCCTAACCCTAACCCTAAACCTAAGCTACCCTTGAAGGCTTCTGCCTCCAATAGATTTCCTAAGCACTAGTGTTTTAAGGAACAGGTTAAAAAGAGAATCCTAATGTGATTTCTTGATAATGGGTGTGTTCCTTATCGTCTCCTCGTGTCTAAACTCTTCTCCATGGCTGGACCCCCAAATAATATTCCTTTATGTGCTAAGGGGTATCTAGAGAGTGTGATAGGTTTAATAACTACCCTCACCCTAACGCGTACCCTAACCCTAGCCGCTACCCTAACCCTAACGAGTACCCTAATCCTAACCTGTAACCTAAACCGAGCCCTAACCCTAACACTAACCCTAACCCTAACCCTAACCCATACCCTACGCCCTACCCGAAACCCTCCCCGAACCCGTACCCTAAGCCGTACCCTAACCCTCACCCTAACCCTAACCCTAACCCTAAGCTACCCTTGCCTGCTTCTGCCTCCAATAGATTTCCTAAGCACTAGTGTTTTAAGGAACAGGTTAAAAAGAGAATCCTAATGTGATTTCTTGATAATGGGTGTGTTCCTTATCTTCTCCTAGTGTCTAAACTCTTCTCCATGGCTGGACCCCCAAATAATATTCCTTTACGTGCTAAGGGGTATCTAGAGAGTGGGATAGGTTTAATAACTAACCTCACCCTATCGCATACCCTAACCCTAACCCCTACCCTAACCCTAACGCGTACCCTAATCCTAACCCGTACCCTAAACCGAGCCCTAACCCTAACACTAACCCTAACACTAACCCTAACCCATAGCCTACGCCCTATTCGAACCCCTCTCCGAACCCGTACCCTAAGCCGTACCCTAACCCTCACCCTAACCCTAACCCTAACCCTAAGCTACCCTTGACTGCTTCTGCCTCCAATAGATTTTATAAGCACTAGTGTTTTAAGGAACAGTTTAAAAAGAGAATCATATGGTGATTTCTTGATAATGCGTGTGTTCCTTATCTTCTCCTAGTGTCTAAACTCTTCTCCATGGCTGGACCCCCAAATAATATTCCTTTACGTGCTAAGGGGTATCTAGAGAGTGGGATAGGTTTAATAACTACCCTCACCCTAAAGCGTACCCTAACCCTAACCCCTAACCTAACACTAACGCGTACCCTAATCCTAACCCGTACCCTAAACCGAGCCCTAACCCTAAAACTAACCCTAACCCTAACCCTAACCCATACCCTACGGCCTACCCGAACCCCTCCCCGAACCCGTACCCTAAGCCGTACCCTAACCCTCACCCTAACCCTAACCCTAACCCTAAGCTACCCTTGACTGCTTCTGCCTCCAATAGATTTCCTAAGCACTAGTGTTTTAAGGAACAGGTTAAAAAGAGAATCCTAATGTGATTTCTTGATAATGGGTGTGTTCCTTATCTTCTCCTCGTGTCTAAACTCTTCTCCATGGCTGGACCCCCAAATAATATTCCTTTACGTGCTAAGGGGTATCTAGAGAGTGTGATAGGTTTAATAACTACCCCCACCCTAACGCGTACCCTAAACCTAACCCCTGCCCTAACCCTAACGCGTACCCTAATCCTAACCCGTACCCTAAACCGAGCCCTAACCCTAACACTAACCCTAACCCTAACCCTAACCCATACCCTATGCCCTACCCGAACCCCTCCCCGAACCCGTACCCTAAGCCATACCCTAACCCTCACCCTAACCCTAACCCTAACCCTAAGCTACCCTTGACTGCTTCTGCCTCCAATAGATTTCCTAAGCACTAGTGTTCTAAGGAACAGGTTAAAAAGAGAATCCTAATGTGATTTCTTGATAATGGGTGTGTTCCTTATCTTCTCCTAGTGTCTAAACTCTTCTCCATGGCTGGACCCCCAATAATATTCCTGTACGTGCTAAGGGGTATCTAGAGAGTGGGATAGGTTTAATAACTACCCTCACCCGAACGCGTACACTAACCCTAACCCCTACCCTAACCCTAACGCGTACCCTAATCCTAACCTGTACCCTAAACCGAGCCCTAACCCTAACCCTAACCCATACCCTACGCCCTACACGAACCCCTCCCCGAACCCGTACCCTAAGCCGTACCCTAACCCTCACCCTAACCCTAACCCTAACCCTAAGCTACCCTTGACGGCTTCTGCCTCCAATAGATTTCCTAAGCACTAGTGTTTTAAGGAACATGTTAAAAAGAGAATCCTAATGTGATTTCTTGATAATGGGTGTGTTCTTTATCTTCTCCTCGTGTCTAAACTCTTCTCCATGGCTGGACCCCCAAATAATATTCCTTTATGTGCTAAGGGGTATCTAGAGAGTGTGATAGGTTTAATAACTACCCTCACCCTAACGCGTACCCTAACCCTTACCCCTACCCTAACCCTAGCGCGTACCCTAATCCTAACCCGTACCCTAAACCGAGCCCTAACCCTAACACTAACTCTAACCCTAACCCTAACCCATACCCTACGCCCTACCCGAACCCCTCCCTGAACCCGTACCCTAAACCGTACCCTAACCCTCACCCTAACCCTAACCCTAACCCTAAGCTACCCTTGAAGGCTTCTGCCTCCAATAGATTTCCTAAGCACTAGTGTTTTAAGGAACAGGTTAAAAAGAGAATCCTAATGTGATTTCTTGATAATGGGTGTGTTCCTTATCGTCTCCTCGTGTCTAAACTCTTCTCCATGGCTGGACCCCCAAATAATATTCCTTTATATGCTAAGGGGTATCTAGAGAGTGTGATAGGTTTAATAACTACCCTCACCCTAACGCGTACCCTAACCCTAACCGCTACCCTAACCCTAATAAGTACCCTAATCCTAACCCGTAACCTAAACCGAGCCCTAACCCTAACACTAACCCTAACCCTAACCCTAACCCATACCCTACGCCCTACCCGAACCCCTCCCCGAACCCGTACCCTAAGCCGTACCCTAACCCTCACCCTAACCCTAACCCTAACCCTAAGCTACCCTTGACTGCTTCTGCCTCCAATAGATTTCCTAAGCACTAGTGTTTTAAGGAACAGTTTAAAAAGAGAATCATATTGTGATTTCTTGATAATGGGTGTGTTCCTTATCTTCTCCTAGTGTCTAAACCCTTCTCCATGGCTGGACCCACAAATAATATTCCTTTACGTGCTAAGGGGTATCTAGAGAGTGGGATAGGTTTAATAACTACCCTCACCCTAAAGCGTATCCTAACCCTAACCCCTACCCTAACCCTAACGCATACCCTAATCCTAACCCGTACCCTAAACCGAGCCCTAACCCTAACCCTAACCCATACCCTACGCCCTACCCGAACCCCTCCCCGAACCCGTATCGTAAGCCGTACCCTAACCCTCACCCTAACCCTAACCCTAACCCTAAGCTACCCTTGACGGCTTCTGCCTCCAATAGATTTCCTAAGCACTAGTGTTTTAAGGAACAGGTTAAAAAGAGAATCCTAATGTGATTTCTTGATAATGGGTGTGTTCCTTATCTTCTCCTAGTGTCTAAACTCTTCTCCATGGCTGGACCCCCAAATAATATTCCTTTACGTGCTAAGGGGTATCTAGAGAGTGGGATAGGTTTAATAACTAACCTCACCCTATCGCATACCCTAACCCTAACCCCTACCCTAACCCTAACGCGTACCCTAATCCTAACCCGTACCCTAAACCGAGCCCTAACCCTAACACTAACCCTAACACTAACCCTAACCCATAGCCTACGCCCTATTCGAACCCCTCTCCGAACCCGTACCCTAAGCCGTACCCTAACCCTCACCCTAACCCTAACCCTAACCCTAAGCTACCCTTGACTGTTTCTGCCTCCAATAGATTTTATAAGCACTAGTGTTTTAAGGAACAGTTTAAAAAGAGAATCATATGGTGATTTCTTGATAATGCGTGTGTTCCTTATCTTCTCCTAGTGTCTAAACTCTTCTCCATGGCTGGACCCCCAAATAATATTCCTTTACGTGCTAAGGGGTATCTAGAGAGTGGGATAGGTTTAATAACTACCCTCACCCTAAAGCGTACCCTAACCCTAACCCCTAACCTAACACTAACGCGTACCCTAATCCTAACCCGTACCCTAAACCGAGCCCTAACCCTAACACTAACCCTAACCCTAACCCTAACCCATACCCTACGGCCTACCCGAACCCCTCCCCGAACCCGTACCCTAAGCCGTACCCTAACCCTCACCCTAACCCTAACCCTAACCCTAAGCTACCCTTGACTGCTTCTGCCTCCAATAGATTTCCTAAGCACTAGTGTTTTAAGGAACAGGTTAAAAAGAGAATCCTAATGTGATTTCTTGATAATGGGTGTGTTCCTTATCTTCTCCTCGTGTCTAAACTCTTCTCCATGGCTGGACCCCCAAATAATATTCCTTTACGTGCTAAGGGGTATCTAGAGAGTGTGATAGGTTTAATAACTACCCCCACCCTAACGCGTACCCTAAACCTAACCCCTGCCCTAACCCTAACGCGTACCCTAATCCTAACCCGTACCCTAAACCGAGCCCTAACCCTAACACTAACCCTAACCCTAACCCTAACCCATACCCTACGCCCTACCCGAACCCCTCCCCGAACCCGTACCCTAAGCCATAGCCTAACCCTCACCCTAACCCTAACCCTAACCCTAAGCTACCCTTGACTGCTTCTGCCTCCAATAGATTTCCTAAGCACTAGTGTTCTAAGGAACAGGTTAAAAAGAGAATCCTAATGTGATTTCTTGATAATGGGTGTGTTCCTTATCTTCTCCTAGTGTCTAAACTCTTCTCCATGGCTGGACCCCCAATAATATTCCTGTACGTGCTAAGGGGTATCTAGAGAGTGGGATAGGTTTAATAACTACCCTCACCCGAACGCGTACACTAACCCTAACCCCTACCCTAACCCTAACGCGTACCCTAATCCTAACCTGTACCCTAAACCGAGCCCTAACCCTAACCCTAACCCATACCCTACGCCCTACACGAACCCCTCCCCGAACCCGTACCCTAAGCCGTACCCTAACCCTCACCCTAACCCTAACCCTAACCCTAAGCTACCCTTGACGGCTTCTGCCTCCAATAGATTTCCTAAGCACTAGTGTTTTAAGGAACATGTTAAAAAGAGAATCCTAATGTGATTTCTTGATAATGGTGTGTGTTCCTTATCTTCTCCTCGTGTCTAAACTCTTCTCCATGGCTGGACCCCCAAATAATATTCCTTTACGTGCTAAGGGGTATCTAGAGAGTGTGATAGGTTTAATAACTACCCTCACCCGAACGCGTACACTAACCCTAACCCCTACCCTAACCCTAACGCGTACCCTAATCCTAACCCGTACCCTAAACCGAGCCCTAACCCTAACACTAGCCCTAACCCTAACCCTAACCCATACCCTACGCCCTACCCGAACCCCTCCCCGAACCCGTACCCTAAGCCGTACCCTAACCCTCACCCTAACCCTAACCCTAACCCTAAGCTACCCTTGAAGGCTTCTGCCTCCAATAGATTTCCTAAGCACTAGTGTTTTAAGGAACAGGTTAAAAAGAGAATCCTAATGTGATTTCGTGATAATGGGTGTGTTCCTTATCTTTTCCTAGTGTCTAAACTCTTCTCCATGGCTGGACCCCCAAATAATATTCCTATACGTGCTAAGGGGTATCTAGAGAGTGTGATAGGTTTAATAACTACCCTCACCCTAACGCGTACCCTAACCCTAACCGCTACCCTAACCCTAACGAGTACCCTAATCCTAACCCGTACCCTAAACCGAGCCCTAACCCTAACACTAACCCTAACCCTAACCCTAACCCATACCCTACGCCCTACCCGAAACACTCCCCGAACCCGTACCCTAAGCCGTACCCTAACCCTCACCCTAACCCTAACCCTAACCCTAAGCTACCCTTGACTGCTTCTGCCTCCAATAGATTTCCTAAGCACTAGTGTTTTAAGGAACAGTTTAAAAAGAGAATCATATTGTGATTTCTTGATAATGGGTGTGTTCCTTATCTTCTCCTAGTGTCTAAACCCTTCTCCATGGCTGGACCCCCAAATAATATTACCTTACGTGCTAAGGGGTATCTAGAGAGTGGGATAGGTTTAATAACTACCCTCACCCTAAAGCGTATCCTAACCCTAACCCCTACCCTAACCCTAACGCATACCCTAATCCTAACCCGTACCCTAAACCGAGCCCTAACCCTAACACTAGCCCTAACCCTAACCCTAACCCATACCCTACGCCCTACCCGAACCCCTCCCCGAACCCGTATCGTAAGCTGTACCCTAACCCTCACCCTAACCCTAACCCTAACCCTAAGCTACCCTTGACGGCTTCTGCCTCCAATAGATTTCCTAAGCAGTAGTGTTTTAAGGAACAGGTTAAAAAGAGAATCCTAATGTGATTTCTTGATAATGGGTGTGTTCCTTATCTTCTCCTAGTGTCTAAACTCTTCTCCATGGCTGGACCCCCAAATAATATTCCTTTACGTGCTAAGGGGTATCTAGAGAGTGGGATAGGTTTAATAACTAATCTCACCCTATCGCATACCCTAACCCTAACCCCTACCCTAACCCTAACGCGTACCCTAATCCTAACCCGTACCCTAAACCGAGCCCTAACCCTAACACTAACCCTAACACTAACCCTAACCCATAGCCTACGCCCTACCCGAACCCCTCCCCGAACCCGTACCCTAAGCCGTACCCTAACCCTCACCCTAACCCTAACCCTAACCCTAAGCTACCCTTGACTGCTTCTGCCTCCAATAGATTTCCTAAGCACTAGTGTTTTAAGGAACAGGTTAAAAAGAGAATCCTAATGTGATTTCTTGATAATGGGTGTGTTCCTTATCTTCTCCTCGTGTCTAAACTCTTCTCCATGGCTGGACCCCCAAATAATATTCCTTTACGTGCTAAGGGGTATCTAGAGAGTGTGATAGGTTTAATAACTACCCCCACCCTAACGCGTAACCTAACCCTAACCACTGCCCTAACCCTAACGCGTACCCTAATCCTAACACGTACTCTAAACCGAGGCCTAAACCTAACACTAGCCCTAACCCTAACCCTAACCCATACCCTACGCCCTACCCGAACACCTCCCCGAACCCGTACCCTAAGCCGTACCCTAACCCTCACCCTAACCCTAACCCTAACCCTAAGCTACCCTTGACGGCTTCTGCCTCCAATAGATTTCCTAAGCACTAGTGTTTTAAGGAACATGTTAAAAATAGAATCCTAATGTGATTTCTTGATAATGGGTGTGTTCCTTGTCTTCTCCTCGTGTCTAAACTCTTCTCCATGGCTGGACCCCCAAATAATATTCCTTTATGTGCTAAGGGGTATCTAGAGAGTGTGATAGTTTTAATAACTACCCTCACCCTAACGCATACCCTAACCCTAACCCCTACCCTAACCCTAGCGCGTACCCTAATCCTAACCCGTACCCTAAACCGAGCCCTAACCCTAACACTAACTCTAACCCTAACCCTAACCCATACCCTACGCCCTACCTGAACCCCTCCCTGAACCCGTACCCTAAACCGTACCCTAATCCTCACCCTAACCCTAACCCTAACCCTAAGCTACCCTTGACGTCTTCTGCCTCCAATAGATTTCCTAAGCACTAGTGTTTTAAGGAACAGGTTAAAAAGAGAATCCTAATGTGATTTCTTGATAATGGGTGTGTTCCTTATCTTCTCCTCGTGTCTAAACTCTTCTCCATGGCTGGACCCCCAAATAATATTCCTTTACGTGCTAAGGGGTATCTAGAGAGTGGGATAGGTTTAATAACTACCCTCACCCTAACGCGTACCCTAACCCTAACCCCTACCCGAACCCTAACGCGTACCCTAATCGTAACCCGTACCCTAAACCGAGCCCTAACCCTAACACTAGCCCTAAACCTAACCCTAACCCATACCCTACGCCCTACCCGAACCCCTCCCCGAACCCATACCCTAAGCCGTACCCTAACCCTCACCCTAACCCTAACCCTAACCCTAACCCTAAGCTACCCTTGACTGCTTCTGCCTCCAATAGATTTCCTAAGCACTAGTGTTTTAAGGAACAGGTTAAAAAGAGAATCCTAATGTGATTTCGTGATAATGGGTGTGTTCCTTATCTTCTCCTAGTGTCTAAACTCTTCTCCATGTCTGGACCCCCAAATAATATTCCTTTACGTGCTAAGGGGTATCTAGAGAGTGTGATAGGTTTAATAACTACCCCCACCCTAACGCGTACCCTAACCCTAACCCCTACCCTAACCCTAACGCGTACCCTAATCCTAACCCGTACACTAAACCGAGCCCTAACCCTAACACTAACCCTAACCCTAACCCTAACCCATACCCTACGCCCTACCCAAACCCCTCCCCGAACCCGTACCCTAAACCGTACCCTAACCCTCACCCTAACCCTAACCCTAACCCTAAGCTACCCTTGATGGCTTCTGCCTCCAATAAATTTCCTAAGCACTAGTGTTTTAAGGAACATGTTAAAAAGAGAATCCTAATGTGATTTCTTGATAATGGGTGTGTTCCTTATCTTCTCCTTGTGTCTAAACTCTTCTCCATGGCTGGACCCCCAAATAATATTCCTTTTCGTGCTAAGGGGTATCTAGAGAGTGGGATAGGTTTAATAATTTCCCTCACCCTAACGCGTATCCTAACCCTAACCCCTACCCTAACCCTAACGCATACCCTAATCCTAACCCGTACCCTAAACCGAGCCCTAACCCTAACACTAGCCCTAACCCTAACACTAACCCATACCCTACGCCCTACCCGAACCCCTCCCCGAACCAGTACCCTAAGCGGTACCCTAACCCTCACCCTAACCCTAACCCTAACCCTAAGCTACCCTTGACTGCTTCTGCCTCCAATAGATTTCCTAAGCACTAGTGTTTTAAGGAACAGTTTAAAAAGAGAATCACATTGTGATTTCTTGATAATGGGTGTGTTCCTTATCTTCTCCTCGTGTCTAAACTCTTCTCCATGGCTGGACCCCCAAATAATAGTCCTTTACGTGCTAAGGGGTATCTAGAGAGTGTGATAGGTTTAATAACTACGCCCACCCTAACGCGTACCCTAACCCTAACACCTACCCTAACACTAACGCGTACCCTAATCCTAACCCGTACCCTAAACCGAGCCCTAACCCTAACACTAACCCTAACCCTAACCCTAACCCATACCCTACGCCCTACCCGAACCCCTCCCCGAACCCGTACCCTACGCCGTACCCTAACCCTCACCCTAACCCTAACCCTAACCCTAAGCTACCCTTGACGGCTTCGGCCTCCAATAGATTTCCTAAGCACTAGTGTTTTAAGGAACAGGTTAAAAAGAGAATCCTAATGTCATTTCGTGATAATGGGTGTGTTCCTTATCTTCTCCTAGTGTCTAAACTCTTCTCCATGGCTGGACCCCCAAATAATATTCCTTTACGTGCTAAGGGGTATCTAGAGAGTGTGATAGGTTTAATAACTACCCCCACCCTAACGCGTACCCTAACCCTAACCCCTACCCTAACCCTAACGCGTACCCTAATCCTAACCCGTACACTAAACCGAGCCCTAACCCTAACACTAACCCTAACCCTAACCCTAACCCATACCCTACGCCCTACCCAAACCCCTCCCCGAACCCGTACCCTAAACCGTACCCTAACCCTCACCCTAACCCTAACCCTAACCCTAAGCTACCCTTGATGGCTTCTGCCTCCAATAAATTTCCTAAGCACTAGTGTTTTAAGGAACATGTTAAAAAGAGAATCCTAATGTGATTTCTTGATAATGGGTGTGTTCCTTATCTTCTCCTTGTGTCTAAACTCTTCTCCATGGCTGGACCCCCAAATAATATTCCTTTTCGTGCTAAGGGGTATCTAGAGAGTGGGATAGGTTTAATAATTTCCCTCACCCTAACGCGTATCCTAACCCTAACCCCTACCCTAACCCTAACGCATACCCTAATCCTAACCCGTACCCTAAACCGAGCCCTAACCCTAACACTAGCCCTAACCCTAACACTAACCCATACCCTACGCCCTACCCGAACCCCTCCCCGAACCAGTACCCTAAGCGGTACCCTAACCCTCACCCTAACCCTAACCCTAACCCTAAGCTACCCTTGACTGCTTCTGCCTCCAATAGATTTCCTAAGCACTAGTGTTTTAAGGAACAGTTTAAAAAGAGAATCACATTGTGATTTCTTGATAATGGGTGTGTTCCTTATCTTCTCCTCGTGTCTAAACTCTTCTCCATGGCTGGACCCCCAAATAATAGTCCTTTACGTGCTAAGGGGTATCTAGAGAGTGTGATAGGTTTAATAACTACGCCCACCCTAACGCGTACCCTAACCCTAACACCTACCCTAACACTAACGCGTACCCTAATCCTAACCCGTACCCTAAACCGAGCCCTAACCCTAACACTAACCCTAACCCTAACCCTAACCCATACCCTACGCCCTACCCGAACCCCTCCCCGAACCCGTACCCTAAGCCGTACCCTAACCCTCACCCTAACCCTAACCCTAACCCTAAGCTACCCTTGACGGCTTCGGCCTCCAATAGATTTCCTAAGCACTAGTGTTTTAAGGAACAGGTTAAAAAGAGAATCCTAATGTGATTTCGTGATAATGGGTGTGTTCCTTATCTTCTCCTAGTGTCTAAACTCTTCTCCATGGCTGGACCCCCAAATAATATTCCTTTACGTGCTAAGGGGTATCTAGAGAGTGTGATAGGTTTAATAACTACCCCCACCCTAACGCGTACCCTAACCCTAACCCCTACCCTAACCCTAACGCGTACCCTAATCCTAACCCGTACACTAAACCGAGCCCTAACCCTAACACTAACCCTAACCCTAACCCTAACCCATACCCTACGCCCTACCCAAACCCCTCCCCGAACCCGTACCCTAAACCGTACCCTAACCCTCACCCTAACCCTAACCCTAACCCTAAGCTACCCTTGATGGCTTCTGCCTCCAATAAATTTCCTAAGCACTAGTGTTTTAAGGAACATGTTAAAAAGAGAATCCTAATGTGATTTCTTGATAATGGGTGTGTTCCTTATCTTCTCCTTGTGTCTAAACTCTTCTCCATGGCTGGACCCCCAAATAATATTCCTTTTCGTGCTAAGGGGTATCTAGAGAGTGGGATAGGTTTAATAATTTCCCTCACCCTAACGCGTATCCTAACCCTAACCCCTACCCTAACCCTAACGCATACCCTAATCCTAACCCGTACCCTAAACCGAGCCCTAACCCTAACACTAACTCTAACCCTAACCCTAACCCATACCCTACGCCCTACCCGAACCCCTCCCCGAACCCGTACCCTAAAAAGTACCCTAACCCTCACCCTAACCCTAACCCTAACCCTAAGCTACCCTTGACGGCTTCTGCCTCCAATAGATTTCCTAAGCACTAGTGTTTTAAGGAACATGTTAAAAAGAGAATCCTTATGTGATTTCTTGATAATGGGTGTGTTCCTTATCTTCTCCTCGTGTCTAAACTCTTCTCCATGGCTGGACCCCCAAATAATATTCCTTTATGTGCTAAGGGGTATCTAGAGAGTGTGATAGGTTTAATAACAACCCTCACCCTAACGCGTACCCTAACCCTAACCCCTAGCCTAACCCTAGCGCGTACCCTAATCCTAACCCGTACCCTAAACCGAGCCCTAACCCTAACACTAACCCTAACCCTAACCCTAACCCATACCCTACGCCCTACCCGAACCCCTCCCTGAACCCGTACCCTAAACCGTACACTAACCCTCACCCTAACCCTAACCCTAACCCTAAGCTACCCTTGACGGCTTCTGCCTCCAATAGATTTCCTAAGCACTAGTGTTTTAAGGAACAGGTTAAAAAGAGAATCCTAATGTGATTTCGTGATAATGGGTGTGTTCCTTATCTTCTCCTAGTGTCTAAACTCTTCTCCATGGCTGGACCCCCAAATAATATTCCTTTACGTGCTAAGGTGTATCTAGAGAGTGTGATAGGTTTAATAACTACCCTCACCCTAACGCGTACCCTAACACTAACCGCTACCCTAACCCTAACGAGTACCCTAAACCTAACCCGTACCCTAAACCGAGCCCTAACTCTAACACTAACCCTAACCCTAACCCTAACCCATACCCTACGCCCTACCCGAAACCCTGCCCGAACCCGTACCCTAAGCCGTACCCTAACCCTCACCCTAACCCTAACCCTAACCCTAAGCTACCCTTGACTGCTTCTGCCTCCAATAGATTTCCTAACCACTAGTGTTTTAAGGAACAGTTTAAAAAGAGAATCATATTGTGATTTCATGATAATGGGTGTGTTCCTTATCTTCTCCTAGTGTCTAAACCCTTCTCCATGGCTGGACCCCCAAATAATATTCCTTTACGTGCTAAGGGGTATCTAGAGAGTGGGATAGGTTTAATAACTACCCTCACCCTAAAGCGTACCCTAACCCTAACCCCTACCCTAACACTAACGCGTACCCTAATCCTAACCCGTACCCTAAACCGAGCCCTAACCCTAACACTAACCCTAACCCTAAATCTAACCCATACCCTACGCCCTACCCGAACCCCTCCCCGAACCCGTACCCTAAGCCGTACCCTAACCCTCACCCTAACCCTAACCCTATCCCTAAGCTACCCTTGACGGCTTCTGCCTCCAATAGATTTCCTAAGCACTAGTGATTTAAGGAACAGGTTTAAAAGAGAATCCTAATGTGATTTCTTGATAATGGGTGTGTTCCTTATCTTTTCCTCGTGTCTAAACTCTTCTCCATGGCTGGACCCCCAAATGATATTCCTTTACGTGCTAAGGGGTATCTAGAGAGTGGGATAGGTTTAATAACTACCCTCACCCTAACGCGTATCCTAACCCTAACCCCTACCCTAACCCTAACGCATACCCTAATCCTAACCCGTACCCTAAACCGAGCCCTAACCCTAACACTAGCCCTAACCCTAACCCTAACCCATACCCTACGCCCTACCCGAACCCCTCCCCGAACCCGTATCGTAAGCCATACCCTAACCCTCACCCTAACCCTAACCCTAACCCTAAGCTACCCTTGACTGCTTCTGCCTCCAATAGATTTCCTAAGCACTAGTGTTTTAAGGAACAGTTTAAAAAGAGAATCATATTGTGATTTCTTGATAATGGGTGTGTTCCTTATCTTCTCCTAGTGTCTAAATTCTTCTCCATGACTGGACCCCCAAATAATATTCCTTTACGTGCTAAGGGGTATCTAGAGAGTGGGATAGGTTTAATAACTACCCTCACCCTAAAGCGTACCCTAACCCTAACCACTACCCTAACACTAACGCGTACCCTAATCCTAACCCGTACCCTAAACCGAGCCCTAACGCTAACACTAACCCTAACCCTAACCCTAACCCATACCCTACGCCCTACCCGAACCCCTCCCCGAACCCGTACCCTAAGCCGTACCCTAACCCTCACCCTAACCCTAACCCTAACCCTAAGCTACCCTTGACTGCTTCTGCCTCCAATAGATTTCCTAAGCACTAGTGTTTTAAGGAACAGTTTAAAAAGAGAATCACATTGTGATTTCTTGATAATGGGTGTGTTCCTTATCTTCTCCTCGTGTCTAAACTCTTCTCCATGGCTGGACCCCCAAATAATAGTCCTTTACGTGCTAAGGGGTATCTAGAGAGTGTGATAGGTTTAATAACTACCCCCACCCTAACGCGTACCCTAACCATAACCCCTACCCTAACCCTAACGCGTACCCTAATCCTAACCCGTACCCTAAACCGAGCCCTAACCCTAACACTAACCCTAACCCTAACCCTAACCCATACCCTACGCCCTACCCGAACCCCTCCCTGAACCCGTACCCTAAGCCATACCCTAACCCTCACCCTAACCCTAACCCTAACCCTAAGCTACCCTTGACGGCTTCTGCCTCCAATAGATTTCCTAAGCACTAGTGTTTTAAGGAACAGGTTAAAAAGAGAATCCTAATGTGATTTCTTGATAATGGGTGTGTTCCTTATCTTCTCCTAGTGTCTAAACTCTTCTCCATGGCTGGACCCCCAAATAATATTCCTTTACGTACTAAGGGGTATGTAGAGAGTGGGATAGGTTTAATAACTAACCTCACCCTATCGCGTACCCTAACCCTAACACCTACCCTAACACTAACGCGTACCCTAATCCTAACCCGTACCCTAAACCGAGCCCTAACCCTAACACTAACCCTAACCCTAACCCTAACCCATACCTTACGCCCTACCCGAACCCCTCACCGAACCCGTACCCTAAGCCGTACCCTAACCCTCACCCTAACCCTAATCCTAACCCTAAGCTACCCTTGACGGCTTCTGCCTCCAATAGATTTCCTAAGCAATAGTGTTTTAAGGAACAGGTTAAAAAGAGAATCGTAATGTGATTTCGTGATAATGGGTGTGTTCCTTATCTTCTCCTAGTGTCTAAACTCTTCTCCATGTCTGGACCCCCAAATAATATTCCTTTACGTGCTAAGGGGTATCTAGAGAGTGTGATAGGTTTAATAACTACCCCCACCCTAACGCGTACCCTAACCCTAACCCCTACCCTAACCCTAACGCGTACCCTAATCCTAACCCGTACCCTAAACCGAGCCCTAACCCTAACACTAACCCTGACCCTAACCCTAACCCATACCCAACGCCCTACCCGAACCCCTCCCCGAACCCGTACCCTAAGCCATACCCTAACCCTCAACCTAACCCTAACCCTAACCCTAAGCTACCCTTGACTGCTTCTGCCTCCAATAGATTTCCTAAGCACTAGTGTTTTAAGGAACAGGTTAAAAAGAGAATCCTAATGTGATTTCGTGATAATGGGTGTGTTCCTTATCTTCTCCTAGTGTCTAAACTCTTCTCCATGGCTGGACCCCCAATAATATTCTTGTACGTGCTAAGGGGTATCTAGAGAGTGGGATAGGTTTAATAACTACCCTCACCCTAACGCGTACACTAACCCTAACCCCTACCCTGACCCTAATGCGTACCCTAATCCTAACCTGTACCCTAAACCGAGCCCTAACCCTAACACTAGCCCTAACCCTAACCCTAAACCATACCCTACGCCCTACCCGAACCCCTCCCCGAACCCGTACCCTAAGAAGTACCCTAACCCTCACCCTAACCCTAACCCTAACCCTAAGCTACCCTTGACGGCTTCTGCCTCCAATAGATTTCCTAAGCACTAGTGTTTTAAGGAACATGTTAAAAAGAGAATCCTAATGTGATTTCTTGATAATGGGTGTGTTCCTTATCTTCTCCTCGTGTCTAAACTCTTCTCCATGGCTGGACCCCCAAATAATATTCCTTTATGTGCTAAGGGGTATCTAGAGAGTGTGATAGGTTTAATAACTACCCTCACCCTAACGCGTACCCTAACCCTAACCCCTACCATAACCCTAGCGCGTACCCTAATCCTAACCCGTACCCTAAACCGAGCCCTAACCCTAACACTAACCCTAACCCTAACCCTAACCCATACCCTACGCCCTACCCGAACCCCTCCCTGAACCCGTACCCTAAACCGTACCCTAACCCTCACCCTAACCCTAACCCTAACCCTAAGCTACCCTTGACAGCTTCTGCCTCCAATAGATTTCCTAAGCACTAGTGTTTTAAGGAACAGGTTAAAAAGAGAATCCTAATGTGATTTCGTGATAATGGGTGTGTTCCTTATCTTCTCCTAGTGTCTAAACTCTTCTCCATGGCTGGACCCCCAAATAATATTCCTTTACGTGCTAAGGTGTATCTAGAGAGTGTGATAGGTTTAATAACTACCCTCACCCTAACGCGTACCCTAACCCTAACCGCTACCCTAACCCTAACGAGTACCCTAATCCTAACCCGTACCCTAAACCGAGCCCTAACTCTAACACTAACCCTAACCCTAACCCTAACCCATACCCTACGCCCTACCCGAAACCCTGCCCGAACCCGTACCCTAAGCCGTACCCTAACCCTCACCCTAACCCTAACCCTAACCCTAAGCTACCCTTGACTGCTTCTGCCTCCAATAGATTTCCTAACCACTAGTGTTTTAAGGAACAGTTTAAAAAGAGAATCATATTGTGATTTCATGATAATGGGTGTGTTCCTTATCTTCTCCTAGTGTCTAAACCCTTCTCCATGGCTGGACCCCCAAATAATATTCCTTTACGTGCTAAGGGGTATCTAGAGAGTGGGATAGGTTTAATAACTACCCTCACCCTAAAGCGTACCCTAAACCTAACCCCTACCCTAACACTAACGCGTACCCTAATCCTAACCCGTACCCTAAACCGAGCCCTAACCCTAACACTAACCCTAACCCTAAATCTAACCCATACCCTACGCCCTACCCGAACCCCTCCCCGAACCCGTACCCTAAGCCATACCCTAACCCTCACCCTAACCCTAACCCTAACCCTAAGCTACCCTTGACGGCTTCTGCCTCCAATAGATTTCCTAAGCACTAGTGATTTAAGGAACAGGTTTAAAAGAGAATCCTAATGTGATTTCTTGATAATGGGTGTGTTCCTTATCTTTTCCTCGTGTCTAAACTCTTCTCCATGGCTGGACCCCCAAATAATATTCCTTTACGTGCTAAGGGGTATCTAGAGAGTGGGATAGGTTTAATAACTACCCTCACCCTAACGCGTATCCTAACCCTAACCCCTACCCTAACCCTAACGCATACCCTAATCCTAACCCGTACCCTAAACCGAGCCCTAACCCTAACACTAGCCCTAACCCTAACCCTAACCCATACCCTACGCCCTACCCGAACCCCTCCCCGAACCCGTATCGTAAGCCGTACCCTAACCCTCACCCTAACCCTAACCCTAACCCTAAGCTACCCTTGACTGCTTCTGCCTCCAATAGATTTCCTAAGCACTAGTGTTTTAAGGAACAGTTTAAAAAGAGAATCATATTGTGATTTCTTGATAATGAGTGTGTTCCTTATCTTCTCCTAGTGTCTAAATTCTTCTCCATGGCTGGACCCCCAAATAATATTCCTTTACGTGCTAAGGGGTATCTAGAGAGTGGGATAGGTTTAATAACTACCCTCACCCTAAAGCATACCCTAACCCTAACCACTACCCTAACACTAACGCGTACCCTAATCCTAACCCGTACCCTAAACCGAGCCCTAACCCTAACACTAACCCTAACCCTAACCCTAACCCATACCCTACGCCCTACCCGAACCCCTCCCCGAACCCGTACCCTAAGCCGTACCCTAACCCTCACCCTAACCCTAACACTAACCCTAAGCTACCCTTGACTGCTTCTGCCTCCAATAGATTTCCTAAGCACTAGTGTTTTAAGGAACGGTTTAAAAAGAGAATCACATTGTGATTTCTTGATAATGGGTGTGTTCCTTATCTTCTCCTCGTGTCTAAACTCTTCTCCATGGCTGGACCCCCAAATAATAGTCCTTTACGTGCTAAGGGGTATCTAGAGAGTGTGATAGGTTTAATAACTACCCCCACCCTAACGCGTACCCTAACCATAACCCCTACCCTAACCCTAACGCGTACCCTAATCCTAAACCGTACCCTAAACCGAGCCCTATCCCTAACACTAACCCTAACCCTAACCCTAACCCATACCCTACGCCCTACCCGAACCCCTCCCTGAACCCGTACCCTAAGCCATACCCTAACCCTCACCCTAACCCTAACCCTAACCCTAAGCTACCCTTGACGGCTTCTGCCTCCAATAGATTTCCTAAGCACTAGTGTTTTAAGGAACAGGTTAAAAAGAGAATCCTAATGTGATTTCTTGATAATGGGTGTGTTCCTTATCTTCTCCTAGTGTCTAAACTCTTCTCCATGGCTGGACCCCCAAATAATATTCCTTTACGTACTAAGGGGTATGTAGAGAGTGGGATAGGTTTAATAACTAACCTCACCCTATCGCGTACCCTAACCCTAACACCTACCCTAACACTAACGCGTACCCTAATCCTAACCCGTACCCTAAACCGAGCCCTAACCCTAACACTAACCCTAACCCTAACCCTAACCCATACCCTACGCCCTACCCGAACCCCTCACCGAACCCGTACCCTAAGCCGTACCCTAACCCTCACCCTAACCCTAACCCTAACCCTAAGCTACCCTTGACGGCTTCGGCCTCCAATAGATTTCCTAAGCACTAGTGTTTTAAGGAACAGGTTAAAAAGAGAATCCTAATGTGATTTCGTGATAATGGGTGTGTTCCTTATCTTCTCCTAGTGTCTAAACTCTTCTCCATGGCTGGACCCCCAAATAATATTCCTTTACGTGCTAAGGGGTATCTAGACAGTGTGATAGGTTTAATAACTACCCCCACCCTAACGCGTACCCTAACCCTAACCCCTACCCTAACCCTAACGTGTACCCTAATCATAACCCGTACCCTAAACCGTACCCTAACCCTAACACTAGCCCTAACCCTAACCCTAACCCATACCCTACGCCCTGCCCGAACCCGTCACCGAACCCGTACCCTAAGCCGTACCCTAACCCTCACCCTAACCCTAACCCTAACCCTAAGCTACCCTTGACTGCTTCTGCCTCCAATAGATTTCCTAAGCACTAGTGTTTTAAGGAACAAGTTAAAAAGAGAATCCTAATGTGATTTCTTGATAATGGGTGTGTTCCTTATCTTCTCCTCGTGTCTAAACTCTTCTCCATGGCTGGACCCCCAATAATATTCCTTTACGTGCTAAGGGGTATCTAGAGAGTGGGATAGGTTTAATAACTACCCTCACCCTAACGCGTACACTAACCCTAACCCCTACCCTAACCCTAACGCGTACCCTAATCCTAACCCGTACCCTAAACCGAGCCCTAAACCTAACAGTAGCCCTAAACCTAACCCTAACCCATACCCTACGCCATACCCGAACACCTCCCCGAACCCGTACCCTAAGCCGTACCCTAACCCTCATCCTAACCCTAACCCTAACCCTAAGCTACCCTTGACGGCTTCTGCCTCCAATAGATTTCCTAAGCACTAGTGTTGTAAGGAACATGTTAAAAAGAGAATCCTAATATGATTTCTTGATAATGGGTGTGTTCCTTGTCTTCTCCTCGTGTCTAAACTCTTCTCCATGGCTGGACCCTCAAATAATATTCCTTTATGTGCTAAGGGGTATCTAGAGAGTGTGATAGGTTTAATAACTACCCTCACCCTAACGCGTACCCTAACCATAACCCCTACCCTAACCCTAGCGCGTACCCTAAACCTAACCCGTACCCTAAACCAAGCCCTAACCCTAACACTAACTCTAACCCTAACCCTAACCCATACCCTACGCCCTACCCGAACCCCTCCCTGAACCCGTACCCTAAACCGTACCCTAACCCTCACCCTAACCCTAACCCTCACCCTAAGCTACCCTTGACGGCTTCTGCCTCCAATAGATTTCCTAAGCACTAGTGTTTTAAGGAACAGGTGAAAAAGAGAATCCTAATGTGATTTCTTGATAATGGGTGTGTTCCTTATCTTCTCCTCGTGTCTAAACTCTTCTCCATGGCTGGACTCCCAAATAATATTCCTTTACGTGCTAAGGGGGATCTAGAGAGTGTGATAGGTTTAATAACTACCCCCACCCTAACGCGTACCCTAACCCTAACCCCTACCCTAACCCTAACGCGTACCCTAATCCTAACCCGTACCCTAAACCGAGCCCTAACCCTAACACTAACCCTAACCCTAACCCTAACCCATACCCAACGCCCTACCCGAACCCCTCCCCGAACCCGTACCCTAAGCCATACCCTAACCCTCAACCTAACCCTAACCCTAACCCTAAGCTACCCTTGACTGCTTCTGCCTCCAATAGATTTCCTAAGCACTAGTGTTTTAAGGAACAGGTTAAAAAGAGAATCCTAATGTGATTTCGTGATAATGGGTGTGTTCCTTATCTTCTCGTAGTGTCTAAACTCTTCTCCATGGCTGGACCCCCAATAATATTCCTGTACGTGCTAAGGGGTATCTAGAGAGTGGGATAGGTTTAATAACTACCCTCACCCTAACGCGTACACTAACCCTAACCCCTACCCTGACCCTAACGCGTACCCTAATCCTAACCTGTACCCTAAACCGAGCCCTAACCCTAACACTAGCCCTAACCCCAACCCTAAACCATACCCTACGCCCTACCCGAACCCCTCCCCGAACCCGTACCCTAAGAAGTACCCTAACCCTCACCCTAACCCTAACCCTAACCCTAAGCTACCCTTGACGGCTTCTGCCTCCAATAGATTTCCTAAGCACTAGTGTTTTAAGGAACATGTTAAAAAGAGAATCCTTATGTGATTTCTTGATAATGGGTGTGTTCCTTATCTTCTCCTCGTGTCTAAACTCTTCTCCATGGCTGGACCCCCAAATAATATTCCTTTATGTGCTAAGGGGTATCTAGAGAGTGTGATAGGTTTAATAACTACCCTCACCCTAACGCGTACCCTAACCCTAACCCCTACCCTAACCCTAGCGCGTACCCTAATCCTAACCCGTACCCTAAACCGAGCCCTAACCCTAACACTAACCCTAACCCTAACCCTAACCCATACCCTACGCCCTACCCGAACCCCTCCCTGAACCCGTACCCTAAACCGTACACTAACCCTCACCCTAACCCTAACCCTAACCCTAAGCTACCCTTGACGGCTTCTGCCTCCAATAGATTTCCTAAGCACTAGTGTTTTAAGGAACAGGTTAAAAAGAGAATCCTAATGTGATTTCGTGATAATGGGTGTGTTCCTTATCTTCTCCTAGTGTCTAAACTCTTCTCCATGGCTGGACCCCCAAATAATATTCCTTTACGTGCTAAGGTGTATCTAGAGAGTGTGATAGGTTTAATAACTACCCTCACCCTAACGCGTACCCTAACCCTAACCGCTACCCTAACCCTAACGAGTACCCTAATCCTAACCCGTACCCTAAACCGAGCCCTAACTCTAACACTAACCCTAACCCTAACCCTAACCCATACCCTACGCCCTACCCGAAACCCTGCCCGAACCCGTACCCTAAGCCGTACCCTAACCCTCACCCTAACCCTAACCCTAACCCTAAGCTACCCTTGACTGCTTCTGCCTCCAATAGATTTCCTAACCACTAGTGTTTTAAGGAACAGTTTAAAAAGAGAATCATATTGTGATTTCATGATAATGGGTGTGTTCCTTATCTTCTCCTAGTGTCTAAACCCTTCTCCATGGCTGGACCCCCAAATAATATTCCTTTACGTGCTAAGGGGTATCTAGAGAGTGGGATAGGTTTAATAACTACCCTCACCCTAAAGCGTACCCTAACCCTAACCCCTACCCTAACACTAACGCGTACCCTAATCCTAACCCGTACCCTAAACCGAGCCCTAACCCTAACACTAACCCTAACCCTAAATCTAACCCATACCCTACGCCCTACCCGAACCCCTCCCCGAACCCGTACCCTAAGCCGTACCCTAACCCTCACCCTAACCCTAACCCTAACCCTAAGCTACCCTTGACTGCTTCTGCCTCCAATAGATTTCCTAAGCACTAGTGTTTTAAGGAACAGTTTAAAAAGAGAATCACATTGTGATTTCTTGATAATGGGTGTGTTCCTTATCTTCTCCTCGTGTCTAAACTCTTCTCCATGGCTGGACCCCCAAATAATAGTCCTTTACGTGCTAAGGGGTATCTAGAGAGTGTGATAGGTTTAATAACTACCCCCACGCTAACGCGTACCCTAACCATAACCCCTACCCTAACCCTAACGCGTACCCTAATCCTAACCCGTACCCTAAACCGAGCCCTAACCCTAACACTAACCCTAACCCTAACCCTAACCCATACCCTACGCCCTACCCGAACCCCTCCCTGAACCCGTACCCTAAGCCATACCCTAACCCTCACCCTAACCCTAACCCTAACCCTAAGCTACCCTTGACGGCTTCTGCCTCCAATAGATTTCCTAAGCACTAGTGTTTTAAGGAACAGGTTAAAAAGAGAATCCTAATGTGATTTCTTGATAATGGGTGTGTTCCTTATCTTCTCCTAGTGTCTAAACTCTTCTCCATGGCTGGACCCCCAAATAATATTCCTTTACGTACTAAGGGGTATGTAGAGAGTGGGATAGGTTTAATAACTAACCTCACCCTATCGCGTACCCTAACCCTAACACCTACCCTAACACTAACGCGTACCCTAATCCTAACCCGTACCCTAAACCGAGCCCTAAACCTAACACTAACCCTAACCCTAACCCTAACCCATACCTTACGCCCTACCCGAACCCCTCACCGAACCCGTACCCTAAGCCGTACCCTAACCCTCACCCTAACCCTAATCCTAACCCTAAGCTACCCTTGACGGCTTCTGCCTCCAATAGATTTCCTAAGCAATAGTGTTTTAAGGAACAGGTTAAAAAGAGAATCCTAATGTGATTTCGTGATAATGGGTGTGTTCCTTATCTTCTCCTAGTGTCTAAACTCTTCTCCATGTCTGGACCCCCAAATAATATTCCTTTACGTGCTAAGGGGTATCTAGAGAGTGTGATAGGTTTAATAACTACCCCCACCCTAACGCGTACCCTAACCCTAACCCCTACCCTAACCCTAACGCGTACCCTAATCCTAACCCGTACCCTAAACCGAGCCCTAACCCTAACACTAACCCTAACCCTAACCCTAACCCATACCCAACGCCCTACCCGAACCCCTCCCCGAACCCGTACCCTAAGCCATACCCTAACCCTCAACCTAACCCTAACCCTAACCCTAAGCTACCCTTGACTGCTTCTGCCTCCAATAGATTTCCTAAGCACTAGTGTTTTAAGGAACAGGTTAAAAAGAGAATCCTAATGTGATTTCGTGATAATGGGTGTGTTCCTTATCTTCTCCTAGTGTCTAAACTCTTCTCCATGGCTGGACCCCCAATAATATTCTTGTACGTGCTAAGGGGTATCTAGAGAGTGGGATAGGTTTAATAACTACCCTCACCCTAACGCGTACACTAACCCTAACCCCTACCCTGACCCTAACGCGTACCCTAATCCTAACCTGTACCCTAAACCGAGCCCTAACCCTAACACTAGCCCTAACCCCAACCCTAAACCATACCCTACGCCCTACCCGAACCCCTCCCCGAACCCGTACCCTAAGAAGTACCCTAACCCTCACCCTAACCCTAACCCTAACCCTAAGCTACCCTTGACGGCTTCTGCCTCCAATAGATTTCCTAAGCACTAGTGTTTTAAGGAACATGTTAAAAAGAGAATCCTTATGTGATTTCTTGATAATGGGTGTGTTCCTTATCTTCTCCTCGTGTCTAAACTCTTCTCCATGGCTGGACCCCCAAATAATATTCCTTTATGTGCTAAGGGGTATCTAGAGAGTGTGATAGGTTTAATAACTACCCTCACCCTAACGCGTACCCTAACCCTAACCCCTACCCTAACCCTAGCGCGTACCCTAATCCTAACCCGTACCCTAAACCGAGCCCTAACCCTAACACTAACCCTAACCCTAACCCTAACCCATACCCTACCGCCCTACCCGAACCCCTCCCTGAACCCGTACCCTAAACCGTACACTAACCCTCACCCTAACCCTAACCCTAACCCTAAGCTACCCTTGACGGCTTCTGCCTCCAATAGATTTCCTAAGCACTAGTGTTTTAAGGAACAGGTTAAAAAGAGAATCCTAATGTGATTTCGTGATAATGGGTGTGTTCCTTATCTTCTCCTAGTGTCTAAACTCTTCTCCATGGCTGGACCCCCAAATAATATTCCTTTACGTGCTAAGGTGTATCTAGAGAGTGTGATAGGTTTAATAACTACCCTCACCCTAACGCGTACCCTAACCCTAACCGCTACCCTAACCCTAACGAGTACCCTAATCCTAACCCGTACCCTAAACCGAGCCCTAACTCTAACACTAACCCTAACCCTAACCCTAACCCATACCCTACGCCCTACCCGAAACCCTGCCCGAACCCGTACCCTAAGCCGTACCCTAACCCTCACCCTAACCCTAACCCTAACCCTAAGCTACCCTTGACTGCTTCTGCCTCCAATAGATTTCCTAAGCACTAGTGTTTTAAGGAACAGTTTAAAAAGAGAATCATATTGTGATTTCATGATAATGGGTGTGTTCCTTATCTTCTCCTAGTGTCTAAACCCTTCTCCATGGCTGGACCCCCAAATAATATTCCTTTACGTGCTAAGGGGTATCTAGAGAGTGGGATAGGTTTAATAACTACCCTCACCCTAAAGCGTACCCTAACCCTAACCCCTACCCTAACACTAACGCGTACCCTAATCCTAACCCGTACCCTAAACCGAGCCCTAACCCTAACACTAACCCTAACCCTAAATCTAACCCATACCCTACGCCCTACCCGAACCCCTCCCCGAACCCGTACCCTAAGCCGTACCCTAACCCTCACCCTAACCCTAACCCTAACCCTAAGCTACCCTTGACTGCTTCTGCCTCCAATAGATTTCCTAAGCACTAGTGTTTTAAGGAACAGTTTAAAAAGAGAATCACATTGTGATTTCTTGATAATGGGTGTGTTCCTTATCTTCTCCTCGTGTCTAAACTCTTCTCCATGGCTGGACCCCCAAATAATAGTCCTTTACGTGCTAAGGGGTATCTAGAGAGTGTGATAGGTTTAATAACTACCCCACGCTAACGCGTACCCTAACCATAACCCCTACCCTAACCCTAACGCGTACCCTAATCCTAACCCGTACCCTAAACCGAGCCCTAACCCTAACACTAACCCTAACCCTAACCCTAACCCATACCCTACACCCTACCCGAACCCCTCCCTGAACGCGTACCCTAAGCCATACCCTAACCCTCACCCTAACCCTAACCCTAACCCTAAGCTACCCTTGACGGCTTCTGCCTCCAATAGATTTCCTAAGCACTAGTGTTTTAAGGAACAGGTTAAAAAGAGAATCCTAATGTGATTTCTTGATAATGGGTGTGTTCCTTATCTTCTCCTAGTGTCTAAACTCTTCTCCATGGCTGGACCCCCAAATAATATTCCTTTACGTACTAAGGGGTATGTAGAGAGTGGGATAGGTTTACTAACTAACCTCACCCTATCGCGTACCCTAACCCTAACACCTACCCTAACACTAACGCGTACCCTAATCCTAACCCGTACCCTAAACCGAGCCCTAACCCTAACACTAACCCTAACCCTAACCCTAACCCATACCTTACGCCCTACCCGAACCCCTCACCGAACCCGTACCCTAAGCCGTACCCTAACCCTCACCCTAACCCTAATCCTAACCCTAAGCTACCCTTGACGGCTTCTGCCTCCAATAGATTTCCTAAGCAATAGTGTTTTAAGGAACAGGTTAAAAAGAGATCCTAATGTGATTTCGTGATAATGGGTGTGTTCCTTATCTTCTCCTAGTGTCTAAACTCTTCTCCATGTCTGGACCCCCAAATAATATTCCTTTACGTGCTAAGGGGTATCTAGAGAGTGTGATAGGTTTAATAACTACCCCCACCCTAACGCGTACCCTAACCCTTACCCCTACCCTAACCCTAACGCGTACCCTAATCCTAACCCGTACCCTAAACCGAGCCCTAACCCTAACACTAACCCTAACCCTAACCCTAACCCATACCCAACGCCCTACCCGAACCCCTCCCCGAACCCGTACCCTAAGCCATACCCTAACCCTCAACCTAACCCTAACCCTAACCCTAAGCTACCCTTGACTGCTTCTGCCTCCAATAGATTTCCTAAGCACTAGTGTTTTAAGGAACAGGTTAAAAAGAGAATCCTAATGTGATTTCGTGATAATGGGTGTGTTCCTTATCTTCTCCTAGTGTCTAAACTCTTCTCCATGGCTGGACCCCCAATAATATTCTTGTACGTGCTAAGGGGTATCTAGAGAGTGGGATAGGTTTAATAACTACCCTCACCCTAACGCGTACACTAACCCTAACCCCTACCCTGACCCTAACGCGTACCCTAATCCTAACCTGTACCCTAAACCGAGCCCTAACCCTAAACCGAGCCCTAACTCTAACACTAACCCTAACCCTAACCCTAACCCATACCCTACGCCCTACCCGAAACCCTGCCCGAACCCGTACCCTAAGCCGTACCCTAACCCTCACCCTAACCCTAACCCTAACCCTAAGCTACCCTTGACGGCTTCTGCCTCCAATAGATTTCCTAAGCACTAGTGATTTAAGGAACAGGTTTAAAAGAGAATCCTAATGTGATTTCTTGATAATGGGTGTGTTCCTTATCTTTTCCTCGTGTCTAAACTCTTCTCCATGGCTGGACCCCCAAATAATATTCCTTTACGTGCTAAGGGGTATCTAGAGAGTGGGATAGGTTTAATAACTACCCTCACCCTAACGCGTATCCTAACCCTAACCCCTACCCTAACCCTAACGCATACCCTAATCCTAACCCGTACCCTAAACCGAGCCCTAACCCTAACACTAGCCCTAACCCTAACCCTAACCCATACCCTACGCCCTACCCGAACCCCTCCCCGAACCCGTATCGTAAGCCGTACCCTAACCCTCACCCTAACCCTAACCCTAACCCTAAGCTACCCTTGACTGCTTCTGCCTCCAATAGATTTCCTAAGCACTAGTGTTTTAAGGAACAGTTTAAAAAGAGAATCATATTGTGATTTCTTGATAATGAGTGTGTTCCTTATCTTCTCCTAGTGTCTAAATTCTTCTCCATGGCTGGACCCCCAAATAATATTCCTTTACGTGCTAAGGGGTATCTAGAGAGTGGGATAGGTTTAATAACTACCCTCACCCTAAAGCGTACCCTAACCCTAACCACTACTCTAACACTAACGCGTACCCTAATCCTAACCCGTACCCTAAACCGAGCCCTAACCCTAACACTAACCCTAACCCTAACCCTAACCCATACCCTACGCCCTACCCGAACCCCTCCCCGAACCCGTACCCTAAGCCGTACCCTAACCCTCACCCTAACCCTAACCCTAACCCTAAGCTACCCTTGACTGCTTCTGCCTCCAATAGATTTCCTAAGCACTAGTGTTTTAAGGAACGGTTTAAAAAGAGAATCACATTGTGATTTCTTGATAATGGGTGTGTTCCTTATCTTCTCCTCGTGTCTAAACTCTTCTCCATGGCTGGACCCCCAAATAATAGTCCTTTACGTGCTAAGGGGTATCTAGAGAGTGTGATAGGTTTAATAACTACCCCCACCCTAACGCGTACCCTAACCATAACCCCTACCCTAACCCTAACGCGTACCCTAATCCTAAACCGTACCCTAAACCGAGCCCTAACCCTAACACTAACCCTAACCCTAACCCTAACCCATACCCTACGCCCTACCCGAACCCCTCCCTGAACCCGTACCCTAAGCCATACCCTAACCCTCACCCTAACCCTAACCCTAACCCTAAGCTACCCTTGACGGCTTCTGCCTCCAATAGATTTCCTAAGCACTAGTGTTTTAAGGAACAGGTTAAAAAGAGAATCCTAATGTGATTTCTTGATAATGGGTGTGTTCCTTATCTTCTCCTAGTGTCTAAACTCTTCTCCATGGCTGGACCCCCAAATAATATTCCTTTACGTACTAAGGGGTATGTAGAGAGTGGGATAGGTTTAATAACTAACCTCACCCTATCGCGTACCCTAACCCTAACACCTACCCTAACACTAACGCGTACCCTAATCCTAACCCGTACCCTAAACCGAGCCCTAACCCTAACACTAACCCTAACCCTAAACCTAACCCATACCCTACGCCCTACCCGAACCCCTCCCCGAACCCGTACCCTAAGCCGTACCCTAACCCTCACCCTAACCCTAACCCTAACCCTAAGCTACCCTTGACTGCTTCTGCCTCCAATAGATTTCCTAAGCACTAGTGTTTTAAGGAACAGGTTAAAAAGAGAATCCTAATGTGATTTCTTGATAATGGGTGTGTTCCTTGTCTTCTCCTCGTGTCTAAACTCTTCTCCATGGCTGGACCCCCAAATAATATTCCTTTATGTGCTAAGGGGTATCTAGAGAGTGTGATAGGTTTAATAACTACCCTCACCCTAACGCGTACCCTAACCCTAACCCCTACCCTAACCCTAGCGCGTACCCTAATCCTAACCCGTACCCTAAACCGAGCCCTAACCCTAACACTAACTCTAACCCTAACCCTAACCCATACCCTACGCCCTACCTGAACCCCTCCCTGAACCCGTACCCTAAACCGTACCGTAACCCTCACCCTAACCCTAACCCTAACCCTAAGCTACCCTTGACGGCTTCTGCCTCCAATAGATTTCCTAAGCACTAGTGTTTTAAGGAACAGGTTAAAAAGAGAATCCTAATGTGATTTCTTGATAATGGGTGTGTTCCTTATCTTCTCCTCGTGTCTAAACTCTTCTCCATGGCTGGACTCCCAAATAATATTCCTTTACGTGCTAAGGGGTATCAAGAGAGTGGGATAGGTTTAATAACTACCCTCACACTAACGCGTACCCTAACCCTAACCCCTACCCGAAACCTAACGCGTACCCTAATCCTAACCCGTACCCTAAACCGAGCCCTAACCCTAACAGTAGCCCTAACCCTAACCCTAACCCATGCCCTACGCCCTACCCGAACCCCTCCCCGAACCCGTACCCTAAGCCGTACCCTAACCCTCACCCTAACCCTAACCCTAACCCTAAGCTACCCTTGACTGCTTCTGCCTCCAATAGATTTCCTAAGCACTAGTGTTTAAAGGAACAGGTTAAAAAGAGAATCCTAATGTGATTTCGTGATAATGGGTGTGTTCCTTATCTTCTCCTCGTGTCTAAACTCTTCTCCATGGCTGGACCCCCAATAATATTCTTGTACGTGCTAAGGGGTATCTAGAGAGTGGGATAGGTTTAATAACTACCCTCACCCTAACGCGTACACTAACCCTAACCCCTACCCTGACCCTAACGCGTACCCTAATCCTAACCTGTACCCTAAACCGAGCCCTAACCCTAACACTAGCCCTAACCCTAACCCTAAACCATACCCTACGCCCTACCCGAACCCCTCCGCGAACCCGTACCCTAAGAAGTACCCTAACCCTCACCCTAACCCTAACCCTAACCCTAAGCTACCCTTGACGGCTTCTGCCTCCAATAGATTTCCTAAGCACTAGTGTTTTAAGGAACATGTTAAAAAGAGAATCCTAATGTGATTTCTTGATAATGGGTGTGTTCCTTATCTTCTCCTCGTGTCTAAACTCTTCTCCATGGCTGGACCCCCAAATAATATTCCTTTATGTGCTAAGGGGTATCTAGAGAGTGTGATAGGTTTAATAACTACCCTCACCCTAACGCGTACCCTAACCCTAACCCCTACCCTAACCCTAGCGCGTACCCTAATCCTAACCCGTACCCTAAACCGAGCCCTAACCCTAACACTAACCCTAACCCTAACCCTAACCCATACCCTACGCCCTACCCGAACCCCTCCCTGACCCCGTACCCTAAACCGTACCCTAACCCTCACCCTAACCCTAACCCTAACCCTAAGCTACCCTTGACGGCTTCTGCCTCCAATAGATTTCCTAAGCACTAGTGTTTTAAGGAACAGGTTAAAAAGAGAATCCTAATGTGATTTCTTGATAATGGGTGTGTTCCTTATCTTCTCCTCGTGTCTAAAATCTTCTCCATGGCTGGACCCCCAAATAATATTCCTTTACGTGCTAAGGGGAATCTAGAGAGTGGGATAGGTTTAATAACTACCCTCACCCTAACGCGTACCTAACCCTAACCCCTACCCGAACCCTAACGTGTACCCTAATCCTAACCCGTACCCTAAACCGAGCCCTAACCCTAACACTAGCCCTAATCCTAACCCTAAACCATACCCTACGTCCTACCCGAACTCCTCCCCGAACCCGTAACCTAAGCCGTACCCTAACCCTCACCCTAACCCTAACCCTAACCCTAAGCTACCCTTGACTGCTTCTGCCTCCAATAGATTTCCTAACCACTAGTGTTTTAAGGAACAGTTTAAAAAGAGAATCATATTGTGATTTCATGATAATGGGTGTGTTCCTTATCTTCTCCTAGTGTCTAAACCCTTCTCCATGGCTGGACCCCCAAATAATATTCCTTTACGTGCTAATGGGTATCTAGAGAGTGGGATAGGTTTAATAACTACCCTCACCCTAAAGCGTACCCTAACCCTAACCCCTACCCTAACACTAACGCGTACCCTAATCCTAACCCGTACCCTAAACCGAGCCCTAACCCTAACACTAACCCTAACCCTAAATCTAACCCATACCCTACGCCCTACCCGAACACCTCCCCGAACCCGTACCCTAAGCCGTACCCTAACCCTCACCCTAACCCTAACCCTAATCCTAAGCTACCCTTGACGGCTTCTGCCTCCAATAGATTTCCTAAGCACTAGTGTTGTAAGGAACATGTTAAAAAGAGAATCCTAATATGATTTCTTGATAATGGGTGTGTTCCTTGTCTTCTCCTCGTGTCTAAACTCTTCTCCATGGCTGGACCCCCAAATAATATTCCTTTATGTGCTAAGGGGTATCTAGAGAGTGTGATAGGTTTAATAACTACCCTCACCCTAACGCGTACCCTAACCATAACCCCTACCCTAACCCTAGCGCGTACCCTAATCCTAACCCGTACCCTAAACCGAGCCCTAACCCTAACACTAACTCTAACCCTAACCCTAACCCATACCCTACGCCCTACCCGAACCCCTCCCTGAACCCGTACCCTAAACCGTACCCTAACCCTCACCCTAACCCTAACCCTAACCCTAAGCTACCCTTGACGGCTTCTGCCTCCAATAGATTTCCTAAGCACTAGTGTTTTAAGGAACAGGTTAAAAAGAGAATCCTAATGTGATTTCTTGATAATGGGTGTGTTCCTTATCTTCTCCTCGTGTCTAAACTCTTCTCCATGGCTGGACTCCCAAATAATATTCCTTTACGTGCTAAGGGGTATCTAGAGAGTGGGATAGGTTTAATAACTACCCTCACACTAACGCGTACCCTAACCCTAACCCCTACCCGAACCCTAACGCGTACCCTAATCCTAACCCGTACCCTAAACCGAGCCCTAACCCTAACACTAGCCCTAACCCTAACCCTAACCCATACCCTACGCCCTACCCGAACCCCTCCCCGAACCCGTACCCTAAGCCGTACCCTAACCCTCACCCTAACCCTAACCCTAACCCTAAGCTACCCTTGACTGCTTCTGCCTCCAATAGATTTCCTAAGCACTAGTGTTTTAAGGAACAGGTTAAAAAGAGAATCCTAATGTGATTTCGTGATAATGGCTGTGTTCCTTATCTTCTCCTAGTGTCTAAACTCTTCTCCATGTCTGGACCCCCAAATAATATTCCTTTACGTGCTAAGGGGTATCTAGAGAGTGTGATAGGTTTAATAACTACCCCCACCCTAACGCGTACCCTAACCCTAACCCCTACCCTAACCCTAACGCGTACCCTAATCCTAACCCGTACCCTAAACCGAGCCCTAACCCTAACACTAACCCTAACCCTAACCCTAACCCATACCCAACGCCCTACCCGAACCCCTCCCCGAACCCGTACCCTAAGCCATACCCTAACCCTCAACCTAACCCTAACCCTAACCCTAAGCTACCCTTGACTGCTTCTGCCTCCAATAGATTTCCTAAGCACTAGTGTTTTAAGGAACAGGTTAAAAAGAGAATCGTAATGTGATTTCGTGATAATGGGTGTGTTCCTTATCTTCTCCTAGTGTCTAAACTCTTCTCCATGGCTGGACCCCCAATAATATTCTTGTACGTGCTAAGGGGTATCTAGAGAGTGGGATAGGTTTAATAACTACCCTCACCCTAACGCGTACACTAACCCTAACCCTACCCTGACCCTAACGCGTACCCTAATCCTAACCTGTACCCTAAACCGAGCCCTAACCCTAACACTAGCCCTAACCCTAACCCTAAACCATACCCTACGCCCTACCCGAACCCCTCCCCGAACCCGTACCCTAAGAAGTACCCTAACCCTCACCCTAACCCTAACCCTAACCCTAAGCTACCCTTGACGGCTTCTGCCTCCAATAGATTTCCTAAGCACTAGTGTTTTAAGGAACATGTTAAAAAGAGAATCCTAATGTGATTTCTTGATAATGGGTGTGTTCCTTATCTTCTCCTCGTGTCTAAACTCTTCTCCATGGCTGGACCCCCAAATAATATTCCTTTATGTGCTAAGGGGTATCTAGAGAGTGTGATAGGTTTAATAACTACCCTCACCCTAACGCGTACCCTAACCCTAACCCCTACCCTAACCCTAGCGCGTACCCTAATCCTAACCCGTACCCTAAACCGAGCCCTAACCCTAACACTAACCCTAACCCTAACCCTAACCCATACCCTACGCCCTACCCGAACCCCTCCCTGACCCCGTACCCTAAACCGTACCCTAACCCTCACCCTAACCCTAACCCTAACCCTAAGCTACCCTTGACGGCTTCTGCCTCCAATAGATTTCCTAAGCACTAGTGTTTTAAGGAACAGGTTAAAAAGAGAATCCTAATGTGATTTCTTGATAATGGGTGTGTTCCTTATCTTCTCCTCGTGTCTAAAATCTTCTCCATGGCTGGACCCCCAAATAATATTCCTTTACGTGCTAAGGGGTATCTAGAGAGTGGGATAGGTTTAATAACTACCCTCACCCTAACGCGTACCCTAACCCTAACCCCTACCCGAACCCTAACGTGTACCCTAATCCTAACCCGTACCCTAAACCGAGCCCTAACCCTAACACTAGCCCTAACCCTAACCCTAAACCATACCCTACGTCCTACCCGAACTCCTCCCCGAACCCGTAACCTAAGCCGTACCCTAACCCTCACCCTAACCCTAACCCTAACCCTAATGTACCCTTGACTGCTTCTGCCTCCAATAGATTTCCTAAGCACTAGTGTTTTAAGGAACAGGTTAAAAAGAGAATCCTAATGTGATTTCGTGATAATGGGTGTGTTCCTTATCTTCTCCTAGTCTCTAAACTCTTCTCCATGGCTGGACCCCCAAATAATATTCCTTTACGTGCTAAGGTGTATCTAGAGAGTGTGATAGGTTTAATAACTACCCTCACCGTAACGCGTACCCTAACCCTAACCGCTACCCTAACCCTAACGAGTACCCTAATCCTAACCCGTACCCTAAACCGAGCCCTAACTCTAACACTAACCCTAACCCTAACCCTAACCCATACCCTACGCCCTACCCGAAACCCTGCCCGAACCCGTACCCTAAGCCGTACCCTAACCCTCACCCTAACCCTAACCCTAACCCTAAGCTACCCTTGACTGCTTCTGCCTCCAATAGATTTCCTAACCACTAGTGTTTTAAGGAACAGTTTAAAAAGAGAATCATATTGTGATTTCATGATAATGGGTGTGTTCCTTATCTTCTCCTAGTGTCTAAACCCTTCTCCATGGCTGGACCCCCAAATAATATTCCTTTACGTGCTAAGGGGTATCTAGAGAGTGGGATAGGTTTAATAACTACCCTCACACTAACGCGTACCCTAACCCTAACCCCTACCCGAACCCTAACGCGTACCCTAATCCTAACCCGTACCCTAAACCGAGCCCTAACCCTAACACTAGCCCTAACCCTAACCCTAACCCATACCCTACGCCCTACCCGAACCCCTCCCCGAACCCGTATCGTAAGCCGTACCCTAACCCTCACCCTAACCCTAACCCTAACCCTAAGCTACCCTTGACTGCTTCTGCCTCCAATAGATTTCCTAAGCACTAGTGTTTTAAGGAACAGTTTAAAAAGAGAATCAGATTGTGATTTCTTGATAATGGGTGTGTTCCTTATCTTCTCCTAGTGTCTAAATTCTTCTCCATGGCTGGACCCCCAAATAATATTCCTTTACGTGCTAAGGGGTATCTAGAGAGTGGGATAGGTTTAATAACTACCCTCACCCTAAAGCGTACCCTAACCCTAACCCCTACCCTAACCCTAACGCGTACCCTAATCCTAACCCGTACCCTAAACCGAGCCCTAACCCTAACACTAACCCTAACCCTAACCCTAACCCATACCCTACGCCCTACCCGAACCCCTCTCCGAACCCGTACCCTAAGCCATACCCTAACCCTCACCCTAACCCTAACCCTAACCCTAAGCTACCCTTGACGGCTTCTGCCTCCAATAGATTTCCTAAGCACTAGTGTTTTAAGGAACAGGTTAAAAAGAGAATCCTAATGTGATTTCTTGATAATGGGTGTGTTCCTTATCTTCTCCTAGTGTCTAAACTCTTCTCCATGGCTGGACCCCCAAATAATATTCCTTTACGTACTAAGGGGTATCTAGAGAGTGGGATAGGTTTAATAACTAACCTCACCCTATCGCGTACCCTAACCCTAACACCTACCCTAACACTAACGCGTACCCTAATCCTAACCCGTAACCTAAACCGAGCCCTAACCCTAACACTAACCCTAACCCTAACCCTAACCCATACCCTACGCCCTACCCGAACCCCTCACCGAACCCGTGCCCTAAGCCGTACCCTAACCCTCACCCTAACCCTAATCCTAACCCTAAGCTACCCTTGACGGCTTCTGCCTCCAATAGATTTCCTAAGCAATAGTGTTTTAAGGAACAGGATAAAAAGAGAATCCTAATGTGATTTCGTGATAATGGGTGTGTTCCTTATCTTCTCCTAGTGTCTAAACTCTTCTCCATGGCTGGACCCCCAAATAATATTCCTTTACGTGCTAAGGGGTATCTAGAGAGTGTGATAGGTTTAATAACTACCCCCACCCTAACGCGTACCCTAACCCTAACCCCTACCCTAACCCTAACGCGTACCCTAATCCTAACCCATACCCTAAACCGAGCCTTAACCCTAACACTAACCCTAACCCTAACCCTAACCCATACCCTACGCCCTACCCGAACCCCTCCCCGAACCCGTACCCTAAGCCATACCCTCACCCTCACCCTAACCCTAACCCTAACCCTAAGCTACCCTTGACTGCTTCTGCCTCCAATAGATTTCCTAAGCACTAGTGTTTTAAGGAACAGGTTAAAAAGAGAATCCTAATGTGATTTCTTGATAATGGGTGTGTTCCTTATCTTCTCCTAGTGTCTAAACTCTTCTCCATGGCTGGACCCCCAATAATATACCTGTACGTGCTAAGGGGTATCTAGAGAGTGGGATAGGTTTAATAACTACCCTCACCCTAACGCGTACACTAACCTTAACCCCTACCCTAACCCTAACGCGTACCCTAATCCTAACCTGTACCCTAAACCGAGCCCTAACCCTAACACTAGCCCTAACCCTAACCCTAACCCATGCCCTACGCCCTACCCGAACCCCTCCCCAAACCCGTACCCTAAGCCGTACCCTAACCCTCACCCTAACCCTAACCCTAACCCTAAGCTACCCTTGACGGCTTCTGCCTCCAATAGATTTCCTAAGCACTAGTGTTTTAAGGAACATGTTAAAAAGAGAATCCTTATGTGATTTCTTGATAATGGGTGTGTTCCTTATCTTCTCCTCGTGTCTAAACTCTTCTCCATGGCTGGACCCCCAAATAATATTCCTTTACGTGCTAAGGGGTATCTAGAGAGTGGGATACGTTTAATAACTACCCTCACCCTAACGCGTACCCTAACCCTAACCCCTACCCTAACCCTAACGCATACACTAATCCTAACCCGTACCCTAAACCGAGGCCTAACCCTAACACTAACCCTAACCCTAACCCTAACCCATAGCCTACGCCCTACCCGAACCCCTCCCCGAACCCGTACCCTAAGCCATACCCTATCCCTCACCCTAACCCTAACCCTAACCCTAAGCTACCCTTGACTGCTTCTGCCTCCAATAGATTTCCTAAGCACTAGTGTTTTAAGGAACAGGTTAAAAAGAGAATCCTAATGTGATTTCTTGATAATGGGTGTGTTCCTTATCTTCTCGTGTCTATACTCTTCTCCATGGCTGGACCCCCAAATAATATTCCTTTTCGTGCTAAGGGGTATCTAGAGAGTGGGATAGGTTTAATAACTTCCCTCACCCTAACGCGTATCCTAACCCTAACCCCTACCCTAACCCTAACGCGTACCCTAATCCTAACCCGTACCCTAAACCGAGCCCTAACCCTAACACTAACCCTAACCCTAACCCTAACCCATACCCTACGCCCTACCCGAACCCCTCCCCGAACCCGTGCCCTAAGCCGTACCCTAACCCTCACCCTAACCCTAACCCTAACCCTAAGCTACCCTTGACTGCTTCTGCCTCCAATAGATTTCCTAAGCACTAGTGTTTTAAGGAACAGGTTAAAAAGAGAATCCTAATGTGATTTCGTGATAATGGGTGTGTTCCTTATCTTCTCCTAGTGTCTAAACTCTTCTCCATGGCTGGACTCCCAAATAATATTCCTTTACGTGCTAAGGGGTATCTAGAGAGTGGGATAGGTTTAATAACTACCCTCACCCTAACGCGTACCCTAACCCTAACCCCTACCCTAACCCTAACGCGTACCCTAATCCTAACCCATACCCTAAACCGAGCCCTAACCCTAACACTAACTCTAACCCTAACCCTAACCCATACCCTACGCCCTACCTGAACCCCTCCCTGAACCCGTACCCTAAACCGTACCCTAAACCTCACCCTAACCGTAACCCTAACCCTAAGCTACCCTTGACGGCTTCTGCCTCCAAAAGATTTCCTAAGCACTAGTGATTTAAGGAACAGGTTAAAAAGAGAATCCTAATGTGATTTATTGATAATGGGTGTGTTCCTTATCTTCTCCTCGTGTCTAAACTCTTCTCCATGGCTGGACCCCCAAATAATATTCCTTTACGTGCTAAGGGGTACCTAGAGAGTGGGATAGGTTTAATAACTACCCTCACCCTAATGCGTACCCTAACCCTAACTCCTACCCTAACCCTAACGCATACCCTAATAATCCTAACCCGTACCCTAAACCGAGCCCTAACCCTAACACTAACCCTAACCCTAACCCTAAACCATACCCTACGCCCTACCCGAACCCCTCCCCGAACCCGTACCCTAAGCCATACCCTAACCCTCACCCTAACCCTAACCCTAACCCTAAGCTACCCTTGACTGCTTCTGCTTCCAATAGATTTCCTAAGCACTAGTGTTTTAAGGAACAGGTTAAAAAGAGAATCCTAATGTGATTTCGTGATAATGGGTGTGTTCCTTATCTTCTCCTAGTGTCTAAACTCTTCTCCATGGCTGGACCCCCAATAATATTCCTGTACGTGCTAAGGGGTATCTAGAGAGTGGGATAGGTTTAATAACTACCCTCACCCTAACGCGTACACTAACCCTAACGCGTACCCTAATCCTAACCCGTACCCTAAACCGAGACCTAACCCTAACACTAACCCTAACCCTAACCCTAACCCATACCCTAAGCCCTACCCGAACCCCTCCCCGAACCCGTGCCCTAAGCCGTACCCTAACCCTCACCCTAACCCTAACCCTAACTCTAAGCTACCCTTGACGGCTTCTGCCTCCAATAGATTTCCTAAGCACTAGTGTTTTAAGGAACATGTTAAAAAGAGAATCCTAATGTGATTTCTTCATAATGGGTGTGTTCCTTATCTTCTCCTCGTGTCTAAACTCTTCTCCATGGCTGGACCCCCAAATAATATTCCTTTATGTGCTAAGGGGTATCTAGAGAGTGTGATAGTTTTAATAACTACCCTCACCCTAACGCGTACCCTAACCCTAACCCCTACCCTAACCCTAACGCATACCCTAATCCTAACCCGTACCCTAAACCGAGCCCAAACCCTAACACTAGCCCTAACCCTAACCCTAAACCATACCCTACGCCCTACCCGAACCCCTCCCCGAACCCGTATCGTAAGCCGTACCCTAACCCTCACCCTGACCCTAACCCTAACCCTAAGCTACCCTTGACGGCTTCTGCCTCCAATAGATTTCCTAAGCACTAGTGTTTTAAGGAACTGGTTAAAAAGAGAATCCTAATGTGATTTCTTGATAATGGGTGTGTTCCTTATCTTCTCCTAGTGTCTAAACTCTTCTCCATGGCTGGACCCCCAAATAATATTCCTTTACGTGCTAAGGGGTATCTAGAGAGTGGGATAGGTTTAATAACTAACCTCACCCTATCGCATACCCTAACCCTAACCCCTACCCTAACCCTAACGCGTACCCTAATCCTAACCCGTACCCTAAACCGAGACCTAACCCTAACACTAACCCTAACCCTAACCCTAACCCATACCCTACGCCCTACCCGAACCCCTCCCCGAACCCGTACCCTAAGCCGTACCCTAACCCTCACCCTAACCCTAACCCTAACCCTAAGCTACCCTTGACTGCTTCTGCCTCCAATAACTTTCCTAAGCACTAGTGTTTTAAGGAACAGTTTAAAAAGATAATCATATTGTGATTTCTTGATAATGGGTGTGTTCCTTATCTTCTCCTAGTGTCTAAACTCTTCCCCATGCCTGGACCCCCAAATAATATTCCTTTACGTGCTAAGGGGTATCTAGAGAGTTGGATAGGTTTAATAACTACCCTCACCCTAAAGCGTACCCTAACCCTAACCACTACCCTAACACTAACGCGTACCCTAATCCTAACCCGTAACATAAACCGACCCCTAACCCTAACACTAACCCTAACCATAACCCTAACCCATACCCTACGCCCTACCCGAACCCCTCCCCGAACCCGTACCCTAAGCCGTACCCTAACCCTCACCCTAACCCTAACCCTAACCCTAAGCTACCCTTGACTGCTTCTGCCTCCAATAGATTTCCTAAGCACTAGTGTTTTAAGGAACAGGTTAAAAAGAGAATCCTAATGTGATTTTTTGATAATGGGTGTGTTCCTTATCTTCTCCTCGTGTCTAAACTCTTCTCCATGGCTGGACCCCCAAATAATATTCCTTTACGTGCTAAGGGGTATCTAGAGAGTGGGATAGGTTTAATAACTACCCTCACCCTAACGCGTACCCTAACCCTAACCCCTACCCTAACCCTAACGCGTCCCTAATCCTAACCCGTACCCTAAACCGAGCCCTAACCCTAACCCTAGCCCTAACCCTAACCCTAACCCATACCCTACGCCCTACCCAAACCCCTCCCCGAAACCGTACCCTAAGCCGTACCCTAACCCTCACCCTAACCCTAACCCTAACCCTAAGCTACCCTTGACTGCTTCTTCCTCCAATAGATTTCCTAAGCACTAGTGTTTTAAGGAACAGGTTAAAAAGAGAATCCTAATGTGATTTCGTGATAATGGGTGTGTTCCTTATCTTCTCCTAGGGTCTAAACTCTTCTCCATGGCTGGACCCCCAATAATATTCCTGTACGTGCTAAGGGGTATCTAGAGAGTGGGATAGGTTTAAAAACTAACCTCACCCTATCGCATACCCTAACCCTAACCCCTACCCTAACCCTAACGCGTACCCTAATCCTAACCCGTACCCTAAACCGAGCCCTAACCCTAACACTAACCCTAACCCTAATCCTAACCCATAGCCTACGCCCTACCCGAACCCCTCCCCGAACCCGTACCCTAAGCCGTACCCTAACCCTCACCCTAACCCTAACCCTAACCCTAAGCTACCCTTGACGGCTTCTGCCTCCAATAGATTTCCTAAGCACTAGTGTTTTAAGGAACAGTTTAAAAAGAGAATCATATTGTGATTTCTTGATAATGGGTGTGTTCCTTATCTTCTCCTAGTGTCTAAACTCTTCTCCATGGCTGGACCCCCAAATAATATTCCTTTACGTGCTAAGGGGTATCTAGAGAGTGGGATAGGTTTAATAACTACCCTCACCCTAAAACGTACCCTAACCCTAACCACTACCCTAACACTAACGCGTACCCTAATCCTAACCCGTACCCTAAACCGAACCCTAACCCTAACACTAACTCTAACCCTAACCCTAACCCATACCCTACGCCCTACCCGAACCCCTCCCCGAACCCGTACCCTAAGCCGTACCCTAACCCTCACCCTAACCCTAACCCTAACCCTAAGCTACCCTTGACGGCTTCTGCCTCCAATAGATTTCCTAAGCACTAGTGTTTTAAGGAACAGTTTAAAAAGAGAATCATATTGTGATTTCTTGATAATGGGTGTGTTCCTTATCTTCTCCTAGTGTCTAAACTCTTCTCCATGGCTGGACCCCCAAATAATATTCCTTTACGTGCTAAGGGGTATCTAGAGAGTGGGATAGGTTTAATAACTACCCTCACCCTAAAACGTACCCTAACACTAACCACTACCCTAACACTAACGCGTACCCTAATCCTAACCCGTACCCTAAACCGAACCCTAAACCTAACACTAACTCTAACCCTAACCCTAACCCATACCCTACGCCCTACCCGAACCCCTCCCCGAACCCGTACCCTAAGCCATACCCTAACCCTCACCCTATCCCTAACCCTAACCCTAAGCTACCCTTGACTGCTTCTGCCTCCAATAGATTTCCTAAGCACTAGTGTTTTAAGGAACAGGTTAAAAAGAGAATCCTAATGTGATTTCGTGATAATGGGTGTGTTCCTTATCTTCTCCTAGTGTCTAAACTCTTCTCCATGGCTGGACCCCCAATAATATTCCTGTACGTGCTAAGGGGTATCTAGAGAGTGGGATAGGTTTAATAACTACCCTCACCCTAACGCGTACACTAACCCTAACGCGTACCCTAATCCTAACCCGTACCCTAAACCGAGCCCTAACCCTAACAGTAACCCTAACCCTAACCCTAACCCATACCCTACGCCCTACACGAACCCCTCCCCGAACCCGTACCCTAAGCTGTACCCTAACCCTCACCCTAACCCTAACCCTAACCCTAAGCTACCCTTGACTGCTTCTGCCTCCAATAGATTTCCTAAGCACTAGTGTTTTAAGGAACAGGTTAAAAAGAGAATCCTAATGTGATTTCTTGATAATGGGTGTGTTCCTTATCTTCTCCTCGTGTCTAAACTCTTCTCCATGGCTGGACCCCCAATAATATTCCTGTACGTGCTAAGGGGTATGTAGAGAGTGGGATAGGTTTAATAACTACCCTCACCCTAATGCGTACACTAACCCTAACGCGTACCCTAAACCTAACCCGTACCCTAAACCGAGCCCTAACCCTAACAGTAACCCTAACCCTAACCCTAACCCATACCCTACGCCCTACCCGAACCCCTCCCCGAACCCGTGCCCTAAGCCGTACCCTAACCCTCACCCTAAACCTAACCCTAACCCTAACCCTAAGCTACCCTTGACGGCTTCTGCCTCCAATAGATTTCCTAAGCACTAGTGTTTTAAGGAACATGTTAAAAAGAGAATCCTAATGTGATTTCTTGATAATGGGTGTGTTCCTTATCTTCTCCTCGTGTCTAAACTCTTCTCCATGGCTGGACCCCCAAATAATATTCCTTTATGTGCTAAGGGGTATCTAGAGAGTGTGATAGGTTTAATAACTACCCTCACCCTAACGCGTACCCTAACCCTAACCCCTACCCTAACCCTAACGCATACCCTAATCCTAACCCGTACCCTAAACCGAGCCCAAACCCTAACACTAGCCCTAACCCTAACCCTAACCCATACCCTACGCCCTAACCGAACCCCTCCCCGAACCCGTATCGTAAGCCGTACCCTAACCCTCACCCTAACCCTAACCCTAACCCTAAGCTACCCTTGCCGGCTCCTGCCTCCAATAGATTTCCTAAGCACTAGTGTTTTAAGGAACTGGTTAAAAAGAGAATCCTAATGTGATTTCTTGATAATGGGTGTGTTCCTTATCTTCTCCTAGTGTCTAAACTCTTCCCCATGGCTGGACCCCCAAATAATATTCCTTTACGTGCTAAGGGGTATCTAGAGAGTGGGATAGGTTTAATAACTACCCTCACCCTAAAGCGTACCCTAACCCTAACCACTACCATAACACTAACGCGTACCCTAATCCTAACCCGTACCCTAAACCGACCCATAACCCTAACACTAGCCCTAACCCTAACCCTAACCCATACCCTACGCCCTACCCGAAACCCTCGCCGAACCCGTACCCTAAGCCGTACCCTAACCCTCACCCTAACCCTAACCCTAACCCTAAGCTACCCTTGACTGCTTCTGCCTCCAATAGATTTCCTAAGCACTAGTGTTTTAAGGAACAGGTTAAAAACAGAATCCTAATGTGATTTCGTGATAATGGGTGTGTTCCTTATCTTCTCCTAGTGTCTAAACTCTTCTCCATGGCTGGACCCCCAAATAATATTCCTTTACGTGCTAAGGGGTATCTAGAGAGTGGGATAGGTTTAATAACTACCCTCACCCTAACGTGTACCCTAACCCTAACCCCTACCCTAACCCTAACGCGTACCCTAATCCTAACCCATACCCTAAACCGAGCCCTAACCCTAACACTAACTCTAACCCTAACCCTAACCCATACCCTACGCCCTACCTGAACCCCTCCCTGAACCCGTACCCTAAACCGTACCCTAACCCTCACCCTAACCCTAACACTAACCCTAAGCTACCCTTGACGGCTTCTGCCTCCAATAGATTTCCTAAGCACTAGTGTTTTAAGGAACATGTTAAAAAGAGAATCCTAATGTGATTTCTTGATAATTGGTGTGTTCCTTATCTTCTCCTCGTGACTAAACTCTTCTCCATGTCTGGACCCCCAAATAATATTCCTTTATGTGCTAAGGGGTATCTAGAGAGTGTGATAGGTTTAATAACTACCCTCACCCTAACGCGTACACTAACCCTAACACCTACCCTAACCCTAACGCATACCCTAATCCTAACCCGTACCCTAAACCGAGCCCAAACCCTAACACTAGCCCTAACCCTAACCCTAACCCATACCCTACGCCCTAACCGAACCCCTCCCCGAACCCGTATCGTAAGCCGTACCCTAACCCTCACCCTAACCCTAACCCTAACCCTAAGCTACCCTTGACGGCTTCTGGCTCCAATAGATTTCCTAAGCACTAGTGTTTTAAGGAACTGGTTAAAAAGAGAATCCTAATGTGATTTCTTGATAATGGGTGTGTTCCTTATCTTCTCCTAGTGTCTAAACTCTTCTCCATGGCTGGACCCCCAAATAATATTCCTTTACGTGCTAAGGGGTATCTAGAGAGTGGGATAGCTTTAATAACTAACCTCACCCTATCGCATACCCTAACCCTAACCCCTACCCTAACCCTAACGCGTACCCTAATCCTAACCCGTACCCTAAACCGAGCCCTAACCCTAACACTAACCCTAACCCTAACCCTAACCCATACCCTACGCCCTACCCGAACCCCTCCCCGAACCCGTACCCTAAGCCATACCCTAACCCTCACCCTAACCCTAACCCTAACCCTAAGCTACCCTTGACTGCTTCTGCCTCCAATAGATTTCCTAAGCACTAGTGTTTTAAGGAACAGTTTAAAAAGAGGATCATATTGTGATTTCTTGATAATGGGTGTGTTCCTTATCTTCTCCTAGTGTCTAAACTCTTCCCCATGGCTGGACCCCCAAATAATATTCCTTTACGTGCTAAGGGGTATCTAGAGAGTGGGATAGGTTTAATAACTACCCTCACCCTAAAGCGTACCCTAACCCTAACCACTACCCTAACACTAACACGTACCCTAATCCTAACCCGTAACATAAACCGACCCCTAACCCTAACACTAACCCTAACCCTAACCCTAACCCATACCCTACGCCCTACCCGAACCCCTCCCCGAACCCGTACCCTAAGCCGTACCCTAACCCTCACCCTAACCCTAACCCTAACCCTAAGCTACCCTTGACTGCTTCTGCCTCCAATAGATTTCCTAAGCACTAGTGTTTTAAGGAACAGGTTAAAAAGAGAATCCTAATGTGATTTCTTGATAATGGGTGTGTTCCTTATCTTCTCCTCGTGTCTAAACTCTTCTCCATGGCTGGACCCCCAAATAATATTCCTTTACGTGCTAAGGGGTATCTAGAGAGTGGGATAGGTTTAATAACTACCCTCACCCTAACGCGTACCCTAACCCTAACCCCTACCCTAACCCTAACGCGTACCCTAATCCTAACCCGTACCCTAAACCGAGCCCTAACCCTAACCCTAGCCCTAACCCATACCCTACGCCCTACCCAAACCCCTCCCCGAAACCGTACCCTAAGCCGTACCCTAACCCTCACCCTAACCCTAACCCTAACCCTAAGCTACCCTTGACGGCTTCTGCCTCCAATAGATTTCCTAAGCACTAGTGTTTTAAGGAACAGTTTAAAAAGAGAATCATATTGTGATTTCTTGATAATGGGTGTGTTCCTTATCTTCTCCTAGTGTCTAAACTCTTCTCCATGGCTGGACCCCCAAATAATATTCCTTTACGTGCTAAGGGGTATCTAGAGAGTGGGATAGGTTTAATAACTACCCTCACCCTAAAGCGTACCCTAACCCTAACCACTACCCTAACACTAACGCGTACCCTAATCTTAACCCGTACCCTAAACCGAGCCCTAACCCTAACACTAACTCTAACCCTAACCCTAACCCATACCCTACGCCCTACCCGAACCCCTCCCCGAAACCGTACCCTAAGCCATACCCTAACCCTCACCCTATCCCTAACCCTAACCCTAAGCTACCCTTGACTGCTTCTGCCTCCAATAGATTTCCTAAGCACTAGTGTTTTAAGGAACAGGTTAAAAAGAGAATCCTAATGTGATTTCGTGATAATGGGTGTGTTCCTTATCTTCTCCTAGTGTCTAAACTCTTCTCCATGGCTGGACCCCCAATAATATTCCTGTACGTGCTAAGGGGTATCTAGAGAGTGGGATAGGTTTAATAACTACCCTCACCCTAACGCGTACACTAACCCTAACGCGTACCCTAAACCTAACGAGTACCCTAATCCTAACCCGTACCCTAAACCGAGCCCTAACCCTAACACTAACCCTAAATCTAACCCTAACCCATACACTACGCCCTACCCGAACCCCTCCCCGAACCCTTACCCTAAGCCGTACCCTAATCTCACCCTAACCCTAACCCTAACCCTAAGCTACCCTTGACTGCTTCTGGCTCCAATAGATTTCCTAACCACTAGTGTTTTAAGGAACAGTTTAAAAAGAGAATCATATTGTGATTTCTTGATAATGGGTGTGTTCCTTATCTTCTCCTAGTGTCTAAACCTTTCTCCATGGCTGGACGCCCAAATAATATTCCTTTACGTGCTAAGGGGTATCTAGAGAGTGGGATAGGTTTAATAACTACCCTCACCCTAACGCGTATCCTAACCCTAACCCCTACCCTAACCCTAATGCATACCGTAATCCTAACCCGTACCCTAAACCGAGCCCTAACCCTAACCCTAACCCATACCCTACGCACTACCCGAACGCCTCCCCGAACCCGTACCCTAAGCCGTACCCTAACCCTCACCCTAACCCTAACCCTAACCCTAAGCTACCCTTGACGGCTTCTGCCTCCAATAGATTTCCTAAGCACTAGTGTTTTAAGGAACAGGTTAAAAAGAGAATCCTAATGTGATTTCTTGATAATGGGTGTGTTCCTTATCTTCTCCTCGTGTCTAAACTCTTCTCCATGGCTGGACCGCCAAATAATATTCCTTTATGTGCTAAGGGGTATCTAGAGAGTGTGGTAGGTTTAATAACTACCCTCACCCTAACACGTACCCTAACCCTAACCCCTACCCTAACCCTAACGCGTTCCCTAATCCTAACCCGTACCCTAAACCGAGCCCTAACCATAACACTAACCCTAACCCTAACCCTAACCCATACCCTACGCCCTACCCGAACCCCTCCCCGAACCCGTACCCTAAGCCATACCCTAGCCCTCACCCTAACCCTAACCCTAACCCTAAGCTACCCTTGACTGCTTCTGGCTCCAATAGATTTCCTAAGCACTAGTGTTTTAAGGAACAGGTTAAAAAGAGAATCCTAATGTGATTCCGTGATAATGGGTGTGTTCCTCAACTTCTCCTAGTGTCTTAACTCTTCTCCATGGCTGGACCCCCAAATAATATTCCTATACGTGCTAAGGGGTATCTAGAGAGTGGGATAGGTTTAATAACTACCCTCACCCTAACGCGTACCCTAACCCTAACCGCTACCCTAACCCTAGCGCGTACCCTAATCCTAACCCGTACCCTAAACCGAGCCCTAAACCTAACACTAACTCTAACCCTAACACTAACTCTAACCCTAACCCTAACCCATACCCTACGCCCTACCCGAACCCCTCCCTGAACCCGTACCCTAAACCGTACCCTAACCCTCACCCTAACCCTAACCCTAACCCTAAGCTACCCTTGACGGCTTCTGCCTCCAATAGATTTCCTAAGCACTAGTGTTTTAAGGAACAGGTTAAAAAGAGAATCCTAATGTGATTTCGTGATAATGGGAGTGTTCCTTATCTTCTCCTAGTGTCTAAACTCTTCTCCATGGCTGGACCCCCAATAATATTCCTGTACGTGCTAAGGGGTATCTAGAGAGTGGGATAGGTTTAATAACTACCCTCACCCTAACGCGTATCCTAACCCTAACCCCGACCCTAACCCTAACGCATACCCTAATCCTAACCCGTACCCTAAACCGAGCCCTAACCCTAACCCTAACCCATACCCTACGCCCTACCCGAACGCCTCCCCGAACCCGTACCCTAAGCCGTACCCTAACCCTCACCCTAACCCTAACCCTAACCCTAAGCTACCGTTGACGGATTCTGCCTCCAATAGATTTCCTAAGCACTAGTGTTTTAAGGAACAGTTTAAAAAGAGAATCCTAATGTGATTTCGTGATAATGGGTGTGTTCCTTATCTTCTCCTAGTGTCTAAACTCTTCTCCATGGCTGGACCCCCAAATAATATTCCTTTACGTGCTAAGGGGTATCTAGAGAGTGTGATAGGTTTAATAACTACCCCCACCCTAACGCGTACCCTAACCCTAACCCCTACCCTAACCCTAACGCGTACCCTAATCCTAACCCGTGCCCTAAACCGAGCCCTAACCCTAACACTAACCCTAACCCTAACACTAACCCATACCCTACGCCCTACCCGAACCCCTCCCCGAACCCCTACCCTAAGCCATACCCTAACCCACACCCTAACCCTAACCCTAAGCTACCCTTCACTGCTTCTGCCTCCAATAGTTTTCCTAAGCACTAGTGTTTTAAGGAACAGGTTAAAAAGAGAATCCTAATATGATTTCTTGATAATGGGTGTGTTCCTTATCTTCTCCTCGTGTCTAAACTCTTCTCCATGGCTGGACCCCCAAATAATATTCCTTTACGTGCTAAGGGGTATCTAGAGAGTGGGATAGGTTTAATAACTACCCTCACCCTAACGCGTACCCTAACCCTAACCCCTACCCTAACCCTAACGCGTACCCTAATCCTAACCCGTACCCTGAACCGAGCCCTAACCCTAACACTAGCCCTAACCCTAACGCTAACCCATACCCTACGCCCTACCCGAACCCCTCCCCGAACCCGTACCCTAAGCCGGACCCCAAACCTCACCCTAACCCTAACCCTAACCCTAAGCTACCCTTGACTGCTTCTGCCTCCAATAGATTTCCTAAGCACTAGTGTTTTAAGGAACAGTTTAAAAAGAGAATCACATTGTGATTTCTTGATAATGGGTGTGTTCCTTATCTTCTCCTCGTGTCTAAACTCTTCTCCATGGCTGGACCCCCAAATAATATTCCTTTACGTGCTAAGGGGTATCTAGAGAGTGGGATAGGTTTAATAACTACCCTCACCCTAACGCGTACCCTAACCCTAACCCCTACCCTAACCCTAACGCGTACCCTAATCCTAACCCGTACACTAAACCGAGCCCTAACCCTAACACTAGCCCTAACCCTAACCCTAACCCATACCCTACGCCCTACCCGAACCCCTCCCCCAACCCGTACCCTAAGCAGTACCCTAACCCTCACCCTAACCCTAACCCTAACCCTAAGCTACCCTTGACTGCTTCTGCCTCCAATAGATTTCCTAAGCACTAGTGTTTTAAGGAACAGGTTAAAAAGAGAATCCTAATGTGATTTCGTGATAATGGGTGTGTTCCTTATCTTTTCCTCGTGTCTAAACTCTTCTCCATGGCTGGACCCCCAAATAATATTCCTTTACGTGCTAAGGGGTATCTAGAGAGTGTGATAGGTTTAATAACTACCCTCACCCTAACGCGTACCCTAACCCTAACCGCTACCCTAAACCTAACGAGTACCCTAATCCTAACCCGTACCCTAAACCGAGCCCTAACCCTAACACTAACCCTAAATCTAACCCTAACCCATACCCTACGCCCTACCCGAACCCCTCCCCGAACCCTTACCCTAAGCCGTACCCTAATCTCACCCTAACCGTAACCCTAACCCTAAGCTACCCTTGACTGCTTCTGCCTCCAATAGATTTCCTAAGCACTAGTGTTTTAAGGAACAGGTTAAAAAGAGAATCCTAATGTGATTTCTTGATAATGGGTGTGTTCCTTATCTTCTCCTCGTGTCTAAACTCTTCTCCATGGCTGGACCCCCAAATAATATTCCTTTACGTGCTAAGGGGTATCTAGAGAGTGGGATAGGTTTAATAACTACCCTCACCCTAACGCGTACCCTAACCCTAACCCCTACCCTAACCCTAACGCGTACCCTAATCCTAACCCGTACCCTAAACCGAGCCCTAACCCTAACACTAGCCCTAACCCTAACCCTAACCCATACCCTACGCCCTACCCGAACCCCTCCCCGAACCCGTACCCTAAGCCGTACCCTAACCCTCACCCTAACCCTAACCCTAACCCTAAGCTACCCTTGACTGCTTCTGCCTCCAATAGATTTCCTAAGCACTAGTGTTTTAAGGAACAGGTTAAAAAGAGAATCCTAATGTGATTTCGTGATAATGGGTGTGTTCCTTATCTTCTCCTAGTGTCTAAACTCTTCTCCATGGCTGGACCCCCAAATAATATTCCTTTACGTGCTAAGGGGTATCTAGAGAATGTGATAGGTTTAATAACTACCCTCACCCTAACGCGTAGCCTAACCCTAACCGCTACGCTAACCCTAACGAGTACCCTACTCCTAACCCGTACCCTAAACCAAGCCCTAACCCTAACACTAACCCTAACTCTAACCCTAAACCATACCCTACGCCCTACCCGAACCCCTCCCCGAAACCGTACCCTAAGCCGTACCCTAAACCTCACCCTAACCCTAACCCTAACCCTAAGCTACCCTTGACTGCTTCTGCCTCCAATAGGTTTCCTAACCACTAGTGTTTTAAGGAACCGTTTAAAAAGAGAATCATATTGTGATTTCTTGATAATGGGTGTGTTCCTTATCTTCTCCTCGTGTCTAAACTCTTCTCCATGGCTGGACCCCCAAATAATATTCCTTTACGTGCTAAGGGGTATCTAGAGAGTGGGATAGGTTTAATAACTACCCTCACCCTAACGCGTATCCTAACCCTAACCCCTACCCTAACCCTAACGCATACCCTAATCCTAACCCGTACCCTAAACCGAGCCCTAACCCTAACACTAACCCTAACCCTAACCCTAACCCATACCCTACGCCCTACCCGAAACCCTCCCCGAACCCCTACCCTAAGCCATACCCTAACCCACACCCTAACCCTAACCCTAAGCTACCCTTCACTGCTTCTGCCTCCAATAGATTTCCTAAGCACTAGTGTTTTAAGGAACAGGTTAAAAAGAGAATCCTAATGTGATTTCTTGATAATGGGTGTGCTCCTTATCTTCTCCTCGTGTCTAAACTCTTCTCCATGGCTGGACCCCCAAATAATATTACTTTATGTGCTAAGGGGTATCTAGAGAGTGTGATAGGTTTAATAACTACCCTCACCCTAACACGTACCCTAACCCTAACCCCTACCCTAACCCTAACGCGTTCCCTAATCCTAAGCCGTACCCTAAACCGAGCCCTAACCATAACACTAACCCTAACCCTAACCCTAACCCATACCCTACGCCCTACCCGAACCCCTCCCCGAACCCGTACCCTAAGCCATACCCTAGCCCTCACCCTAACCCTAACCCTAACCCTAAGCTACCCTTGACTGCTTCTGGCTCCAATAGATTTCCTAAGCACTAGTGTTTTAAGGAACAGGTTAAAAAGAGAATCTTAATGTGATTCCGTGATAATGGGTGTGTTCCTTAACTTCTCCTAGTGTCTTAACTCTTCTCCATGGCTGGACCCCCAAATAATATTCCTATACCTGCTAAGGGGTATCTAGAGAGTGGGATAGGTTTAATAACTACCCTCACCCTAACGCGTACCCTAACCCTAAGCGCTACCCTAACCCTAGCGCGTACCCTAATCCTAACCCGTACCCTAAACCGAGCCCTAAACCTAACACTAACTCTAACCCTAACACTAACTCTAACCCTAACCCTAACCCATACCCTACGCCCTACCCGAACCCCTCCCTGAACCCGTACCCTAAACCGTACCCTAACCCTCACCCTAACCCTAACCCTAACCCTAAGCTACCCTTGACGGCTTCTGCCTCCAATAGATTTCCTAAGCACTAGTGTTTTAAGGAACAGGTTAAAAAGAGAATCCTAATGTGATTTCTTGATAATGGGTGTGTTCCTTATCTTCTCCTCGTGTCTAAACTCTTCTCCATGGCTGGACCCCCAAATAATATTCCTTTACGTGCTAAGGGGTATCTAGAGAGTGGGATAGGTTTAATAACTACCCTCACCCTAACGCGTACCCTAACCCTAACCCCTACCCTAACCCTAACGCGTACCCTAATCCTAACCCGTACCCTAAACCGAGCCCTAACCCTAACACTAGCCCTAACCCTAACCCTAACCCATACCCTACGCCCTACCCGAACCCCTCCCCGAACCCGTACCCTAAGCCGTACCCTAACCCTCACCCTAACCCTAACCCTAACCCTAAGCTACCCTTGACTGCTTCTGCCTCCAATAGATTTCCTAAGCACTAGTGTTTTAAGGAACAGGTTAAAAAGAGAATCCTAATGTGATTTCTTGATAATGGGTGTGTTCCTTATCTTCTCGTGTCTAAACTCTTCTCCATGGCTGGACCCCCAAATACTATTCCTTTACGTGCTAAGGGGTATCTAGAGAGTGGGATAGGTTTAATAATTTCCCTCACCCTAACGCGTATCCTAACCCTAACCCCTACCCTAACCCTAACGCCTACCCTAATCCTAACCCGTACCCTAAACCGAGCCGTAACCCTAACACTAGACCTAACCCTAACCCTAACCCATACCCTACGCCCTACCCGAACCCCTCCCCGAACCCGTACCCTAAGCCGTACCCCAACCCTCACCCTAACCCTAACCCTAACCCTAAGCTACCTTTGACTGCTTCTGCCTCCAATAGATTTCCTAAGCACTAGTGTTTTAAGGAACAGTTTAAAAAGAGAATCACATTGTGATTTCTTGATAATGGGTGTGTTCCTTATCTTCTCCTCGTGTCTAAACTCTTCTCCATGGCTGTACCCCCAAATAATATTCCTTTACGTGCTAAGGGGTATCTAGAGAGTGGGATAGGTTTAATAACTACCCTCACCCTAACGCGTACCCTAACCCTAACCCCTACCGTAACACTAACGCGTACCCTAATCCTAACCCGTACCCTAAACCGAGCCCTAAACCTAACACTAGCCCTAACCCTAACCCTAACCCATACCCTACGCCCTACCCGAACCCCTCCCCGAACCCGTACCCTAAGCCGTACCCTAACCCTCACCCTAACCCTAACCCTAACCCTAAGCTACCCTTGACGGCTTCTGCCTCCAAGAGATTTCCTAAGCACTAGTGTTTTAAGGAACATGTTAAAAAGAGAATCCTAATGTGATTTCTTGATAATGGGTGTGTTCCTTATCTTCTCCTCGTGTCTAAACTCTTCTCCATGGCTGGACCCCCAAATAATATTCCTTTATGTGCTAAGGGTTATCTAGAGAGTGTGATAGGTTTAATAACTACCCTCACCCTAATGCGTACCCTAACCCTAACCCCTACGCTAACCCTAGCGCGTACCCTAATCCTAACCCGTACCCTAAACCGAGCCCTAACCCTAACACTAACTCTAACCCTAACCCTAACCCATACCCTACGCCCAACCCGAACCCCTCCCTGAACCCGTACCCTAAACCGTACCCTAACCCTCACCCTAACCCTAACCCTAACCCTAAGCTACCCTTGACGGCTTCTGCCTCCAATAGATTTCCTAAGCACTAGTGTTTTAAGGAACAGGTTAAAAAGAGAATCCTAATGTGATTTCTTGATAATGGGTGTGTTCCTTATCTTCTCCTCGTGTCTAAACTCTTCTCCATGGCTGGACCCCCAAATAATATTCCTTTACGTGCTAAGGGGTATCTAGAGAGTGGGATAGGTTTAATAACTACCCTCACCCTAACGCGTACCCTAACCCTAACCCCTACCCTAACCCTAACGCGTACCCTAATCCTAACCCGTACCCTAAACCGAGCCCTAACCCTAACACTAGCCCTAACCCTAACCCTAACCCTAAGCTACCCTTGACTGCTTCTGCCTCCAATAGATTTCCTAAGCACTAGTGTTTTAAGGAACAGGTTAAAAAGAGAATCCTAATGTGATTTCGTGATAATGGGTGTGTTCCTTATCTTCTCCTAGTGTCTAAACTCTTCTCCATGGCTGGACCCCCAATAATATTCCTGTACGTGCTAAGGTGTATCTAGAGAGTGGAATAGGTTTAATAACTACCCTCACCCTAACGCGTACACTAACCCTAACACGTACCCTAATCCTAACCCGTACCCTAAACCGAGCCCTAACCCTAACACTAACCCTAACCCTAACCCTAACCCATACCCTACGCCCTACCCGAAACCCTCCCCGAACCCGTACCCTAAGCCGTACCCTAACCCTCACCCTAACCCTAACCCTAACCCTAAGCTACCCTTGACTGCTTCTGCCTCCAATAGATTTCCTAAGCACTAGTGTTTTAAGGAACAGTTTAAAAAGAGAATCATATTGTGATTTCTTGATAATGGGTGTGTTCCTTATCTTCTCCTAGTGTCTAAACCCTTCTCCATGGCTGGACCCCCAAATAATATTCCTTTACGTGCTAAGGGGTATCTAGAGAGTGGGATAGGTTTAATAACTACCCTCACCCTAAAGCGTATCCTAACCCTAACCCCTACCCTAACCCTAACGCATACCCTAATCCTAACCCGTACCCTAAACCGAGCCCTAACCCTAACACTAGCCCTAACCCTAACCCTAACCCATACCCTACGCCCTACCCGAACCCCTCCCCGAACCCGTATCGTAAGCCGTACCCTAACCCTCACCCTAACCCTAACCCTAACCCTAAGCTACCCTTGACGGCTTCTGCCTCCAATAGATTTCCTAAGCAGTAGTGTTTTAAGGAACAGGTTAAAAAGAGAATCCTAATGTGATTTCTTGATAATGGGTGTGTTCCTTATCTTCACCTAGTGTCTAAACTCTTCTCCATGGCTGGACCCCCAAATAATATTCCTTTACGTGCTAAGGGTTATCTAGAGAGTGGGATAGGTTTAATAACTAACCTCACCCTATCGCATACCCTAACCCTAACCCCTACCCTAACCCTAACGCGTACCCTAATCCTAACCCGTACCCTAAACCGAGCCCTAACCCTAACACTAACCCTAACACTAACCCTAACCCATAGCCTACGCCCTACACGAACCCCTCCCCGAACCCGTACCCTAAGCCGTACCCTAACCCTCACCCTAACCCTAACCCTAACCCTAAGCTACCCTTGACTGCTTCTGCCTCCAATAAATTTCCTAAGCACTAGTGTTTTAAGGAACAGTTTAAAAAGAGAATCATATGGTGATTTCTTGATAATGGGTGTGTTCCTTATCTTCTCCTAGTGTCTAAACTCTTCTCCATGGCTGGACCCCCAAATAATATTCCTTTACGTGCTAAGGGGTATCTAGAGAGTGGGATAGGTTTAATAACTACCCTCACCCTAAAGCGTACCCTAACTCTAACCACTACCCTAACACTAACGCGTACCCTAATCCTAACCCGTACCCTAAACCGAGCCCTAACCCTAACACTAACCCTAACCCTAACCCTAACGCATACCCTACGGCCTACCCGAACCCCTCCCCGAACCCGTACCCTAAGCCGTACCCTAACCCTCACCCTAACCCTAACCCTAACCCTAAGCTACCCTTGACTGCTTCTGCCTCCAATAGATTTCCTAAGCACTAGTGTTTTAAGGAACAGGTTAAAAAGAGAATCCTAATGTGATTTCTTGATAATGGGTGTGTTCCTTATTTTCTCCTCGTGTCTAAACTCTTCTCCATGGCTGGACCCCCAAATAATATTCCTTTACGTGCTAAGGGGTATCTAGAGAGTGTGATAGGTGTAATAACTACCCCCACCCTAACGCGTACCCTAACCCTAACCCCTGCCCTAACCCTAACGCGTACCCTAATCCTAACCCGTACCCTAAACCGAGCCCTAACCCTAACACTAACCCTAACACTAACCCTAACCCATACCCTACGCCCTACCCGAACCCCTCCACGAACCCGTACCCGAAGCCGTACCCCAACCCTCACCCTAACCCGAACCCTAACCCTAAGCTACCCTTGACTGCTTCTGCCTCCAATAGATTTCCTAAGCACTAGTGTTTTAAGGAACAGTTTAAAAAGAGAATCACATTGTGATTTCTTGATAATGGGTGTGTTCCTTATCTTCTCCTCGTGTCTAAACTCTTCTCTATGGCTGGACCCCCAAATAATAGTCCTTTACGTGCTAAGGGGTATCTAGAGAGTGTGATAGGTTTAATAACTACCCCCACCCTAACGCGTACCCTAACCCTAACCCCTACCCTAACCCTAACGCGTACCCTAATCCTAACCCGTACCCTAAACCGAGCCCTAACCCTAACACTAAACCTAACCCTAACCCTAACCCATACCCTACGCCCTACCCGAACCCCTCCCCGAACCCGTACCCTAAGCCATACCCTAACCCTCACCCTAACCCTAACCCTAACCCTAAGCTACCCTTGACTGCTTCTGCCTCCAATAGATTTCCTAAGCACTAGTGTTTTAAGGAACAGGTTAAAAATAGAATCCTAATGTGATTTCTTGATAATGGGTGTGTTCCTTATCTTCTCCTAGTGTCTAAACTATTCTCCGTGGCTGGACCCCCAAATAATATTCCTTTACGTACTAAGGGGTATCTAGAGAGTGGGATAGGTTTAATAACTAACCTCACCCTATCGCGTACCCTAACCCTAACACCTACCCTAACACTAACGCGTACCCTAATCCTAACCCGTACCCTAAACCGAGCCCTAACCCTAACACTAACCCTAACCCTAACCCTAACCCATACCCTACGCCCTACCCGAACCCCTCCCCGAACCCGTACCCTAAGCCGTACCCTAACCCTCACCCTAACCCTAACCCTAACCCTAAGCTACCCTTGACGGCTTCTGCCTCCAATAGATTTCCTAAGCACTAGTGTTTTAAGGAACAGGTTAAAAAGAGAATCCTAATGTGATTTCTTGATAATGGGTGTGTTCCTTATCTTCTCCTCGTGTCTAAACTCTTCTCCATGGCTGGACCCCCAAATAATATTCCTTTACGTGCTAAGGGGTATCTAGAGAGTGGGATAGGTTTAATAACTACCCTCACCCTAACGCGTACCCTAACCCTAACCCCTACCCTAACCCTAACGCGTACCCTAATCCTAACCCGTACCCAAAACCGAGCCCTAACCCTAACACTAGCCCTAACCCTAACCCTAACCCATACCCTACGCCCTACCCGAACCCCTCCCCGAACCCGTACCCTAAGCCGTACCCTAACCCTCACCCTAACCCTAACCCTAACCCTAAGCTACCCTTGACTGCTTCTGCCTCCAATAGATTTCCTAAGCACTAGTGTTTTAAGGAACAGGTTAAAAAGAGAATCCTAATGTGATTTCGTGATAATGGGTGTGTTCCTTATCTTCTCCTAGTGTCTAAACTCTTCTCCATGGCTGGACCCCCAAATAATATTCCTTTACGTGCTAAGGGGTATCTAGAGAATGTGATAGGTTTAATAACTACCCTCACCCTAACGCGTAGCCTAACCCTAACCGCTACGCTAACCCTAACGAGTACCCTACTCCTAACCCGTACCCTAAACCAAGCCCTAACCCTAACACTAACCCTAACTCTAACCCTAAACCATACCCTACGCCCTACCCGAACCCCTCCCCGAAACCGTACCCTAAGCCGTACCCTAAACCTCACCCTAACCCTAACCCTAACCCTAAGCTACCCTTGACTGCTTCTGCCTCCAATAGGTTTCCTAACCACTAGTGTTTTAAGGAACCGTTTAAAAAGAGAATCATATTGTGATTTCTTGATAATGGGTGTGTTCCTTTTCTTCTCCTAGTGTCTAAACCCTTCTCCATGGCTGGAACCTAAATAATATTCCTTTACGTGCTAAGGGGTATCTAGAGAGTGGGATAGGTTTAATAACTACCCTCACCCTAAAGCGTACCCTAACCCTAACCCCTACCCTAACCCTAACGCGTACCCTAATCCTAACCCGTACCCTAACCCTCACCCTAACCCTAACCCTAACCCTAAGCTACCCTTGACTGCTTCTGCCTCCAATAGATTTCCTAAGCACTAGTGTTTTAAGGAACAGGTTAAAAAGAGAATCCTAATGTGATTTCGTGATAATGGGTGTGTTCCTTATCTTCTCCTAGTGTCTAAACTCTTCTCCATGGCTGGACCCCCAATAATATTCCTGTACGTGCTAAGGGGTATCTAGAGAGTGGGATAGGTTTAATAACTACCCTCACCCTAACGCGTACCCTAACCCTAACCCCTACCCTAACCCTAGCGCGTACCCTAATCCTAACCCGTACCCTAAACCGAGCCCTAACCCTAACACTAACTCTAACCCTAACCCTAACCCATACCCTACGCCCTACCCGAACCCCTCCCTGAACCCGTACCCTAAACCGTACCCTAACCCTCACCCTAACCCTAACCCTAACCCTAAGCTACCCTTGACGGCTTCTGCCTCCAATAGATTTCCTAAGCACTAGTGTTTTAAGGAACAGGTTAAAAAGAGAATCCTAATGTGATTTCTTGATAATGGGTGTGTTCCTTATCTTCTCCTCGTGTCTAAACTCTTCTCCATGGCTGGACCCCCAAATACTATTCCTTTACGTGCTAAGGGGTATCTAGAGAGTGGGATAGGTTTAATAACTACCCTCACCCTAACGCGTACCCTAACCCTAACCCCTACCCGAACCCTAACGTGTACCCTAATCCTAACCCGTACCCTAAACCGAGCCCTAACCCTAACACTAGCCCTAACCCTAACCCTAACCCATACCCTACGCCCTACCCGAAACCCTCCCCGAACCCATACCCTAAGCCGTACCCTAACCCTCACCCTAACCCTAACCCTAACCCTAAGCTACCCTTGACTGCTTCTGCCTCCAATAGATTTCCTAAGCACTAGTGTTTTAAGGAACAGGTTAAAAAGAGAATCCTAATGTGATTTCGTGATAATGCGTGTGTTCCTTATATTCTCCTAGTGTCTAAACTCTTCTCCATGTGTGGACCCCCAAATAATATTCCTTTACGTGCTAAGGGGTATCTAGAGAGTGTGATAGGTTTAATAACTACCCCCACCCTAACGCGTACCCTAACCCTAACCCCTACCCTAACCCTAACGCGTACCCTAATCCTAACCCGTACCCTAAACCGAGCCCTAACCCTAACCCTAACCCATACCCTACGCCCTACCCGAACCCCTCCCCGAACCCGTACCCTAAGCCATACCCTAACCCTCACCCTAACCCTAACCCTAACCCTAAGCTACCCTTGACGACTTCTGCCTCCAATAGATTTCCTAAGCACTAGTGTTTTAAGGAACATGTTAAAAAGAGAATCCTAATGTGATTCCTTGATAATGGGTGTGTTCCTTATCTTTTCCTCGTGTCTAAACTCTTCTCCATGGCTGGACCCCCAAATAATATTCCTTTATGTGCTAAGGGGTATCTAGAGAGTGTGATAGGTTTAATAACTACCCTCACCCTAACGCGTACCCTAACCCTAACCCCTACCCTAACCCTAGCGCGTACCCTAATCCTAACCCGTACCCTAAACCGAGCCCTAACCCTAACACTAACTCTAAACCTAACCCTAACCCATACCCTACGCCCTACCCGAACACCTCCCTGAACCCGTACCCTACACCGTACCCTAACCCTCACCCTAACCCTAACCCTAACCCTAAGCTACCCTTGACTGCTTCTGCCTCCAATAGATTTCCTAAGCACTAGTGTTTTAAGGAACAGTTTAAAAAGAGAATCACATTGTGATTTCTTGATAATGGGTGTGTTCCTTATTTTCTCCTCGTGTCTAAACTCTTCTCCATGGCTGGACCCCCAAATAATAGTCCTTTACGTGCTAAGGGGTATCTAGAGAGTGTGATAGGTTTAATAACTAACCCCACCCTAATGCGTACCCTAACCCTAACCCCTACCCTAACCCTAATGCGTACCCTAATCCTAACCCGTACCCTAAACCGAGCCCTAACCCTAACACTAACCCTAACCCTAACCCTAACCCATACCCTACGCCCTCCCCGAACCTCTCCCCGAACCCGTACCCTAAGCCGTACACTAACCCTCACCCTAACCCTAACCCTAACCCTAAGCTACCCTTGACTGCTTCTGCCTCCAATAGATTTCCTAAGCACTAGTGTTTTAAGGAACAGGTTAAAAAGAGAATCCTAATGTGATTTCTTGATAATGGGTGTGTTCCTTATCTTCTCCTAGTGTCTAAACTCTTCTCCATGGCTGGACCCCCAAATAATATTCCTTTACGTACTAAGGGGTATCTAGAGAGTGGGATAGGTTTAATAACTAACCTCACCCTATCGCGTACCCTAACCCTAACACCTACCCTAACATTAACGCGTACCCTAATCCTAACCCGTACCCTAAACCGAGCCCTAACCCTAACACTAACCCTAACCCTAACTCTAACCCATACCCTACGCCCTCCCCGAACCCCTCCCCGAACCCGTACCCTAAGCCGTACCCTAACCCTCACCCTAACCCTAACCCTAACCCTAAGCTACCCTTGACGGCTTCTGCCTCCAATAGATTTCCTAAGCACTAGTGTTTTAAGGAACAGGTTAAAAAGAGAATCCTAATGTGATTTCGTAATAATGGGTGTGTTCCTTATTTTCTCCTAGTGTCTAAACTCTTCTCCATGGCTGGACCCCCAAATAATATTCCTTTACGTGCTAAGGGGTATCTAGAGAGTGTGATAGGTTTAATAACTACCCCCACCCTAACGCGTACCCTAACCCTAACCCCTACCCTAACCCTAACGCGTACCCTAATCCTAACCCGTACCCTAAACCGAGCCCTAACCCTAACACTAACCCTAACCCTAACCCTAACACATACCCTACGCCCTACCCGAACCCCTCCCCGAACCCGTACCCTAAGCAATACCCTAACCCTCACCCTAACCCTAACCCTAACCCTAAGCTACCCTTGACTGCTTCTGCCTCCAATAGATTTCCTAAGCACTAGTGTTTTAAGGAACAGGTTAAAAAGAGAATCCTAATGTGATTTCGTGATAATGGGAGTGTTCCTTATCTTCTCCTAGTGTCTAAACTCTTCTCCATGGCTGGACCCCCAATAATATTCCTGTACGTGCTAAGGGGTATCTAGAGAGTGGGATAGGTTTAATAACTACCCTCACCCGAACGCGTACACTAACCCTAACCCCTACCCTAACCCTAACGCGTACCCTAATCCTAACCTGTACCCTAAACCGAGCCCTAACCCTAACCCTAACCCATACCCTACGCCCTACCCGAACCCCTCCCCGAACCCGTACCCTAAGCCGTACCCTAACCCTCACCCTAACCCTAACCCTAACCCTAAGCTACCCTTGACGGCTTCTGCCTCCAATAGATTTCCTAAGCACTAGTGTTTTAAGGAACATGTTAAAAAGAGAATCCTAATGTGATTTCTTGATAATGGGTGTGTTCCTTATCTTCTCCTCGTGTCTAAACTCTTCTCCATGGCTGGACCCCCAAATAATATTCCTTTATGTGCTAAGGGGTATCTAGAGAGTGTTATAGGTTTAATAACTACCCTCACCCTAACGCGTACCCTAATCCTAACCACTACCCTAACCCTAGCGCGTACCCTAATCCTAACCCGTACCCTAAACCGAGCCCTAACCCTAACACTAACTCTAACCATAACCCTAACCCATACCCTACGCCCTACCCGAACCCCTCCCTGAACCCATAACCTAAACCGTACCCTAACCCTCACCCTAACCCTAACCCTAACCCTAAGCTACCCTTGACGGCTTCTGCCTCCGATAGATTTGCTAAGCACTAGTGTTTTAAGGAACAGGTTAAAAAGAGAATCCTAATGTGATTTCGTGATAATGGGTGTGTTCCTTATCTTCTCCTAGTGTCTAAACTCTTCTCCATGGCTGGACCCCCAATAATATTCCTGTACGTGCTAAGGGGTATCTAGAGAGTGGGATAGGTTTAATAACTACCCTCACCCTAACGCGTACCCTAACCCTAACCCCTACCCGAACCCTAGCGCGTACCCTAATCCTAACCCGTACCCTAAACCGAGCCCTAACCCTAACACTAGCCCTAACCCTAACCCTAACCCATACCCTACGCCCTACCCGAAACCCTCCCCGAACCCATACCCTAAGCCGTACCCTAACCCTCACCCTAACCCTAACCCTAACCCTAAGCTACCCTTGACTGCTTCTGCCTCCAATAGATTTCCTAAGCACTAGTGTTTTAAGGAACAGGTTAAAAAGAGAATCCTAATGTGATTTCGTGATAATGGGTGTGTTCCTTATATTCTCCTAGTGTCTAAACTCTTCTCCATGTCTGGACCCCCAAATAATATTCCTTTACGTGCTAAGGGGTATCTAGAGAGTGTGATAGGTTTAATAACTACCCCCACCCTAACGCGTACCCTAACCCTAACCCCTACCCTAACCCTAACGCGTACCCTAATCCTAACCCGTACCCTAAACCGAGCCCTAACCCTAACACTAACCCTAACCCTAACCCTAACCCATACCCTACGCCCTACCCGAACCCCTCCCCGAACCCGTACCCTAAGCCACACCCTAACCCTCACCCTAACCCTAACCCTAACCCTAAGCTACCCTTGACTGCTTCTGCCTCCAATAGATTTCCTAAGCACTAGTGTTTTAAGGAACAGGTTAAAAAGAGAATCCTAATGTGTTTTCTTGATAATGGGTGTGTTCCTTATCTTCTCTTAGTGTCTAAACTCTTCTCCATGGCTGGACCCCCAATAATATTCCTGTACGTGCTAAGGGGTATCTAGAGAGTGGGATAGGTTTAATAACTACCCTCACCCTAACGCGTACACTAACCCTAACCCCTACCCTAACCCTAACGCGTACCCTAATCCTAACCTGTACCCTAAACCGAGCCCTAACCCTAACCCTAACCCATACCCTACGCCCTACCCGAACCCCTCCCCGAACCCGTACCCTAAGCCATACCCTAACCCTCACCCTAACCCTAACCCTAACCCTAAGCTACCCTTGACGACTTCTGCCTCCAATAGATTTCCTAAGCACTAGTGTTTTAAGGAACATGTTAAAAAGAGAATCCTAATGTGATTCCTTGATAATGGGTGTGTTCCTTATATTTTCCTCGTGTCTAAACTCTTCTCCATGGCTGGACCCCCAAATAATATTCCTTTATGTGCTAAGGGGTATCTAGAGAGTGTGATAGGTTTAATAACTACCCTCACCCTAACGCGTACCCTAACCCTAACCCCTACCCTAACCCTAGCGCGTACCCTAATCCTAACCCGTACCCTAAACCGAGCCCTAACCCTAACACTAACTCTAACCCTAACCCTAACCCATACCCTACGCCCTACCCGAACACCTCCCTGAACCCGTACCCTAAACCGTACCCTAACCCTCACCCTAACCCTAACCCTAACCCTAAGCTTCCCTTGACTGCTTCTGCCTCCAATAGATTTCCTAAGCACTAGTGTTTTAAGGAACAGTTTAAAAAGAGAATCACATTGTGATTTCTTGATAATGGGTGTGTTCCTTATTTTCTCCTCGTGTCTAAACTCTTCTCCATGGCTGGACCCCCAAATAATAGTCCTTTACGTGCTAAGAGGTATCTAGAGAGTGTGATAGGTTTAATAACTAACCCCACCCTAATGCGTACCCTAACCCTAACCCCTACCCTAACCCTAACGCGTACCCTAATCCTAACCCGTACCCTAAACCGAGCCCTAACCCTAACACTAACCCTAACCCTAACCCTAACCCATACCCTACGCCCTCCCCGAACCCCTCCCCGAACCCGTACCCTAAGCCGTACACTAACCCTCACCCTAACCCTAACCCTAACCCTAAGCTACCCTTGACTGCTTCTGCCTCCAATAGATTTCCTAAGCACTAGTGTTTTAAGGAACAGGTTAAAAAGAGAATCCTAATGTGATTTCTTGATAATGGGTGTGTTCCTTATCTTCTCCTAGTGTCTAAACTCTTCTCCATGGCTGGACCCCCAAATAATATTCCTTTACGTATTAAGGGGTATCTAGAGAGTGGGATAGGTTTAATAACTAACCTCACCCTATCGCGTACCCTAACCCTAACACCTACCCTAACATTAACGCGTACCCTAATCCTAACCCGTACCCTAAACCGAGCCCTAACCCTAACACTAACCCTAACCCTAACTCTAACCCATACCCTACGCCCTCCCCGAACCCCTCCCCGAACCCGTACCCTAAGCCGTACCCTAACCCTCACCCTAATCCTAACCCTAACCCTAAGCTACCCTTGACGGCTTCTGCCTCCAATAGATTTCCTAAGCACTAGTGTTTTAAGGAACAGGTTAAAAAGAGAATCCTAATGTGATTTCGTGATAATGGGTGTGTTCCTTATTTTCTCCTAGTGTCTAAACTCTTCTCCATGGCTGGACCCCCAAATAATATTCCTTTACGTGCTAAGGGGTATCTAGAGAGTGTGATAGGTTTAATAACTACCCCCACCCTAACGCGTACCCTAACCCTAACCCCTACCCTAACCCTAACGCGTACCCTAATCCTAACCCGTACCCTAAACCGAGCCCTAACCCTAACACTAACCCTAACCCTAACCCTAACACATACCCTACGCCCTACCCGAAACCCTCCCCGAACCCGTACCCTAAGCAATACCCTAACCCTCACCCTAACCCTAACCCTAACCCTAAGCTACCCTTGACTGCTTCTGCCTCCAATAGATTTCCTAAGCACTAGTGTTTTAAGGAACAGGTTAAAAAGAGAATCCTAATGTGATTTCGTGATAATGGGAGTGTTCCTTATCTTCTCCTAGTGTCTAAACTCTTCTCCATGGCTGGACCCCCAATAATATTCCTGTACGTGCTAAGGGGTATCTAGAGAGTGGGATAGGTTTAATAACTACCCTCACCCGAACGCGTACACTAACCCTAACCCCTACCCTAACCCTAACGCGTACCCTAATCCTAACCTGTACCCTAAACCGAGCCCTAACCCTAACCCTAACCCATACCCTACGCCCTACCCGAACCCCTCCCCGAACCCGTACCCTAAGCCGTACCCTAACCCTCACCCTAACCCTAACCCTAACCCTAAGCTACCCTTGACTGCTTCTGCCTCCCAAAGATTTCCTAAGCACTAGTGTTTTAAGGAACATGTTAAAAAGAGAATCCTAATGTGATTTCTTGATAATGGGTGTGTTCCTTATCTTCTCCTCGTGTCTAAACTCTTCTCCATGGCTGGACCCCCAAATAATATTCCTTTATGTGCTAAGGGGTATCTAGAGAGTGTTATAGGTTTAATAACTACCCTCACCCTAACGCGTACCCTAATCCTAACCACTACCCTAACCCTAGCGCGTACCCTAATCCTAACCCGTACCCTAAACCGAGCCCTAACCCTAACACTAACTCTAACCATAACCCTAACCCATAGCCTACGCCCTACCCGAACCCCTCCCTGAACCCATAACCTAAACCGTACCCTAACCCTCACCCTAACCCTAACCCTAACCCTAAGCTACCCTTGACGGCTTCTGCCTCCGATAGATTTGCTAAGCACTAGTGTTTTAAGGAACAGGTTAAAAAGAGAATCCTAATGTGATTTCTTGATAATGGGTGTGTTCCTTATCTTCTCCTCGTGTCTAAACTCTTCTCCATGGCTGGACCCCCAAATAATATTCCTTTACGTGCTAAGGGGTATCTAGAGAGTGGGATAGGTTTAATAACTACCCTCACCCTAACGCGTACCCTAACCCTAACCCCTACCCTAACCCTAACGCGTACACTTATCCTAACCCGTACCCTAAACCGAGCCCTAACCCTAACACTAGCCCTAACCCTAACCCTAACCCATACCCTACGCCCTACCCGAACCCCTCCCCGAACCCGTACCCTAAGCAATACCCTAACCCTCACCCTAACCCTAACCCTAACCCTAAGCTACCCTTGACTGCTTCTGCCTCCAATAGATTTCCTAAGCACTAGTGTTTTAAGGAACAGGTTAAAAAGAGAATCCTAATGTGATTTCCTGATAATGGGAGTGTTCCTTATCTTCTCCTAGTGTCTAAACTCTTCTCCATGGCTGGACCCCCAATAATATTCCTGTACGTGCTAAGGGGTATCTAGAGAGTGGGATAGGTTTAATAACTACCCTCACCCGAACGCGTACACTAACCCTAAACCCTACCCTAACCCTAACGCGTACCCTAATCCTAACCTGTACCCTAAACCGAGCCCTAACCCTAACCCTAACCCATACCCTACGCCCTATCCGAACCCCTCCCCGAAACCGTACCCTAAGCCGTACCCTAACCCTCACCCTAACCCTAACCCTAACCCTAAGCTACCCTTGACGGCTTCTGCCTCCAATAGATTTCCTAAGCACTAGTGTTTTAAGGAACAGGTTAAAAAGAGAATCCTAATGTGATTTCTTGATAATGGGTGTGTTCCTTATCTTCTCCTCGTGTCTAAACTCTTCTCCATGGCTGGACCCCCAAATAATATTCCTTTACGTGCTAAGGGGTATCTAGAGAGTGGGATAGGTTTAATAACTACCCTCACCCTAACGCGTACCCTAACCCTAACCCCTACCCTAACCCTAACGCGTACCCTAATCCTAACCCGTACCCTAAACCGAGCCCTAACCCTAACACGAGCCCTAACCCTAACCCTAACCCATACCCTACGCCCTACCAGAACCCCTCCCCGAACCCGTACCTAAGCCGTACCTTAACCCTCACCCTAACCCTAACCCTAACCCTAAGCTACCCTTGACTGCTTCTGCCTCCAATAGATTTCCTAAGCACTAGTGTTTTAAGGAACAGGTTAAAAAGAGAATCCTAATGTGATTTCGTGATAATGGGTGTGTTCCTTATCTTCTCCTCGTGTCTAAACTCTTCTCCATGGCTGGACCCCCAAATAATATTCCTATACGTGCTAAGGGGTATCTAGAGAGTGTGATAGGTTTAATAACTACCCTCACCCTAACGCGTACCCTAACCCTAACCGCTACCCTAACCCTAACGAGTACCCTAATCCTAACCCGTACCCTAAACCGAGCCCTAACCCTAACACTAACCCTAACCCTAACCCTAACCCATACCCTACGCCCTACCCGAAACCCTCCCCGAACCCGTACCCTAAGCCGTACCCTAACCCTCACACTAACCCTAACCCTAACCCTAAGCTACCCTTGACTGCTTCTGCCTCCAATAGATTTCCTAAGCACTAGTGTTTTAAGGAACAGTTTAAAAAGAGAATCATATTGTGATTTTTGATAATGGGTGTGTTCCTTATCTTCTCCTAGTGTCTAAACCCTTCTCCATGGCTGGACCCACAAATAATATTCCTTTACGTGCTAAGGGGTATCTAGAGAGTGGGATAGGTTTAATAACTACCCTCACCCTAAAGCGTATCCTAACCCTAACCCCTACCCTAACCCTAACGCATACCCTAATCCTAACCCGTACCCTAAACCGAGCCCTAACCCTAACACTAGCCCTAACCCTAACCGTAACCCATACCCTACGCCCTACCGGAACACCTCCCCGAACCCGTACCCTAAGCCGTACCCTAACCCTCACCCTAACCCTAACCCTAACCCTAAGCTACCCTTGACTGCTTCTGCCTCCAATAGATTGCCTAAGCACTAGTGTTTTAAGGAACAGTTTAAAAAGAGAATCATATGGTGATTTCTTGATAATGGGTGTGTTCCTTATCTTCTCCTAGTGTCTAAACTCTTCTCCATGGCTGGACCCCCAAATAATATTCCTTTACGTGCTAAGGGGTATCTAGAGAGTGGGATAGGTTTAATAACTACCCTCACCCTAAAGCGTACCCTAACTCTAACCACTACCCTAACACTAACGCGTACCCTAATCCTAACCCGTACCCTAAACCGAGCCCTAACCCTAAAACTAACCCTAACCCTAACCCTAACCCATACCCTACGGCCTACCCGAATCCCTCCCCGAACCCGTACCCTAAGCCGTACCCTAACCCTCACCCTAACCCTAACCCTAACCCTAAGCTACCCTTGACTGCTTCTGCCTCCAATAGATTTCCTAAGCACTAGTGTTTTAAGGAACAGGTTAAAAAGAGAATCCTAATGTGATTTCTTGATAATGGGTGTGTTCCTTATCTTCTCCTCGTGTCTAAACTCTTCTCCATGGCTGGACCCCCAAATAATATTCCTTTACGTGCTAAGGGGTATCTAGAGAGTGTGATAGGTTTAATAACTACCCCCACCCTAACGCGTAACCTAAACCTAACCCCTGCCCTAACACTACCGCGTACCCTAATCCTAACCCGTACCCTAAACCGAGCCCTAACCCTAACACTAACCCTAACCCTAACCCTAACCCTAACCCTAAGCTACCCTTGACTGCTTCTGGCTCCAATAGATTTCCTAAGCACTAGTGTTTTAAGGAACAGGTTAAAAAGAGAATCCTAATGTGATTTCTTGATAATGGGTGTGTTCCTTATCTTCTCCTAGTGTCTAAACTCTTCTCCATGGCTGGACCCCCAATAATATTCCTGTACGTGCTAAGGGGTATCTAGAGAGTGGGATAGGTTTAATAACTACCCTCACCCGAACGCGTACACTAACCCTAACCCCTACCCTAACCCTAACGCGTACCCTAATCCTAACCTGTACCCTAAACCGAGCCCTAACCCTAACCCTAACCCATACCCTACGCCCTACACGAACCCCTCCCCGAACCCGTACCATAAGCCGTACCCTAACCCTCACCCTAACCCTAACCCTAACCCTAACCTACCCTTGACGGCTTCTACCTCCAATAGATTTCCTAAGCACTAGTGTTTTAAGGAACATGTTAAAAAGAGAATCCTAATGTGATTTCTTGATAATGGGTGTGTTCCTTATCTTCTCCTCGTGTCTAAACTCTTCTCCATGGCTGGACCCCCATATAATATTCCTTTATGTTCTAAGGGGTATCTAGAGAGTGTGATAGGTTTAATAACTACCCTCACGCTAACGCGTACCCTAACCCTAACCGCTACCCTAACCCTAACGAGTACCCTAATCCTAACCCGTACCCTAAACCGAGCCCTAACCCTAACACTAACCCTAACCCTAACCCTAACCCATACCCTACGCCCTACCCGAAACCCTCCCCGAACCCGTACCCTAAGCCGTACCCTAACCCTCACCCTAACCCTAACCCTAACCCTAAGCTACCCTTGACTGCTTCTGCCTCCAATAGATTTCCTAAGCACTAGTGTTTTAAGGAACAGTTTAAAAAGAGAATCATATTGTGATTTCTTGATAATGGGTGTGTTCCTTATCTTCTCCTAGTGTCTAAACCCTTCTCCATGGCTGGACCCACAAATAATATTCCTTTACGTGCTAAGGGGTATCTAGAGAGTGGGATAGGTTTAATAACTACCCTCACCCTAAAGCGTATCCTAACCCTAACCCCTACCCTAACCCTAACGCATACCCTAATCCTAACCCGTACCCTAAACCGAGCCCTAAACCTAACACTAGCCCTAACCCTAACCCTAACCCATACCCTACGCCCTACCCGAACCCCTCCCCGAACCCGTATCGTAAGCCGTACCCTAACCCTCACCCTAACCCTAACACTAACCCTAAGCTACCCTTGACGGCTTCTGCCTCCAATAGATTTCCTAAGCACTAGTGTTTTAAGGAACAGGTTAAAAAGAGAATCCTAATGTGATTTCTTGATAATGGCTGTGTTCCTTATCTTCTCCTCGTGTCTAAACTCTTCTCCATGGCTGGAACCCCAAATAATATTCCTTTACGTGCTAAGGGGTATCTAGAGAGTGGGATAGGTTTAATAACTACCCTCACCCTAACGCGTACCCTAACCCTAACCCCTACCCTAACCCTAACGCGTACCCTAATCCTAACCCGTACCCTAAACCGAGCCCTAACCCTAACACTAGCCCTAACCCTAACCCTAACCCATACCCTACGCCCTACCCGAACCCCTCCCCGAACCCGTACCCTAAGCAATACCCTAACCCTCACCCTAACCCTAACCCTAACCCTAAGCTACCCTTGACTGCTTCTGCCTCCAATAGATTTCCTAAGCACTAGTGTTTTAAGGAACAGGTTAAAAAGAGAATCCTAATGTGATTTCGTGATAATGGGAGTGTTCCTTATCTTCTCCTAGTGTCTAAACTCTTCTCCATGGCTGGACCCCCAATAATATTCCTGTACGTGCTAAGGGGTATCTAGAGAGTGGGATAGGTTTAATAACTACCCTCACCCGAACGCGTACACTAACCCTAACCCCTACCCTAACCCTAACGCGTACCCTAATCCTAACCTGTACCCTAAACCGAGCCCTAACCCTAACCCTAACCCATACCCTACGCCCTACCCGAACCCCTCCCTGAACCCGTACCCTAAACCGTACCCTAACCCTCACCCTAACCCTAACCCTAACCCTAAGCTACCCTTGACGGCTTCTGCCTCCAATAGATTTCCTAAGCACTAGTGTTTTAAGGAACAGGTTAAAAAGAGAATCCTAATGTGATTTCTTGATAATGGGTGTGTTCCTTATCTTCTCCTCGTGTCTAAACTCTTCTCCATGGCTGGACCCCCAAATAATATTCCTTTACGTGCTAAGGGGTATCTAGAGAGTGGGATAGGTTTAATAACTACCCTCACCCTAACGCGTACCCTAACCCTAACCCCTACCCTAACCCTAACGCGTACCCTAATCCTAACCCGTACCCTAAACCGAGCCCTAACCCTAACACTAGCCCTAACCCTAACCCTAACCCATACCCTACGCCCTACCCGAACCCCTCCCCGAACCCGTACCCTAAGCCGTACCCTAACCCTCACCCAAACCCTAACCCTAACCCTAAGCTACCCTTGACTGCTTCTGCCTCCAATAGATTTCCTAAGCACTAGTGTTTTAAGGAACAGGTTAAAAAGAGAATCCTAATGTGATTTCGTGATAATGGGTGTGTTCCTTATCTTCTCCTAGTGTCTAAACTCTTCTCCATGGCTGGACCCCCAAATAATATTCCTTTACGTGCTAAGGTGTATCTAGAGAGTGTGATAGGTTTAATAACTACCCTCACCCTAACGCGTACCCTAACCCTAACCGCTACCCTAACCCTAACGAGTACCCTAATCCTAACCCGTACCCTAAACCGAGCCCTAACCCTAACACTAACCCTAACCCTAACCCTAACCCATACCCTACGCCCTACCCGAAACCCTCCCCGAACCCGTACCCTAAGCCGTACCCTAACCCTCACCCTAACCCTAACCCTAAGCTACCCTTGACTGCTTCTGCCTCCAATAGATTTCCTAAGCACTAGTGTTTTAAGGAACAGTTTAAAAAGAGAATCATATTGTGATTTCTTGATAATGGGTGTGTTCCTTATCTTCTCCTAGTGTCTAAACCCTTCTCCATGGCTGGACCCACAAATAATATTCCTTTACGTGCTAAGGGGTATCTAGAGAGTGGGATAGGTTTAATAAATACCCTCACCCTAAAGCGTATCCTAACCCTAACCCCTACCCTAACCCTAACGCATACCCTAATCCTAACCCGTACCCTAAACCGAGCTCTAACCCTAACACTAGCCCTAACCCTAACCCTAACCCATACACTACGCCCTACCCGAACCCCTCCCCGAACCCGTATCGTAAGCCGTACCCTAACCCTCACCCTAACCCTAACCCTAACCCTAAGCTACCCTTGACGGCTTCTGCCTCCAATAGATTTCCTAAGCACTAGTGTTTTAAGGAACAGGTTAAAAAGAGAATCCTAATGTGATTTCTTGATAATGGGTGTGTTCCTTATCTTCTCCTCGTGTCTAAACTCTTCTCCATGGCTGGACCCCCAAATAATATTCCTTTATGTGCTAAGGGGTATCTAGAGAGTGTGATAGGTTTAATAACTACCCTCACCCTAACGCGTACCCTAACCATAACCCCTACCCTAACCCTAACGCGTACCCTAATCCTAACCTGTACCCTAAACCGAGCCCTAACCCTAACCCTAACCCATACCCTACGCCCTACCCGAACCCCTCCCCGAACCCGTACCCTAAGCCGTACCCTAACCCTCACCCTAACCCTAACCCTAACCCTAAGCTACCCTTGACTGCTTCTGCCTCCCAAAGATTTCCTAAGCACTAGTGTTTTAAGGAACATGTTAAAAAGAGAATCCTAATGTGATTTCTTGATAATGGGTGTGTTCCTTATCTTCTCCTCGTGTCTAAACTCTTCTCCATGGCTGGACCCCCAAATAATATTCCTTTATGTGCTAAGGGGTATCTAGAGAGTGTTATAGGTTTAATAACTACCCTCACCCTAACGCGTACCCTAATCCTAACCACTACCCTAACCCTAGCGCGTACCCTAATCCTAACCCGTACCCTAAACCGAGCCCTAACCCTAACACTAACTCTAACCATAACCCTAACCCATAGCCTACGCCCTACCCGAACCCCTCCCTGAACCCATAACCTAAACCGTACCCTAACCCTCACCCTAACCCTAACCCTAACCCTAAGCTACCCTTGACGGCTTCTGCCTCCGATAGATTTGCTAAGCACTAGTGTTTTAAGGAACAGGTTAAAAAGAGAATCCTAATGTGATTTCTTGATAATGGGTGTGTTCCTTATCTTCTCCTCGTGTCTAAACTCTTCTCCATGGCTGGACCCCCAAATAATATTCCTTTCCGTGCTAAGGGGTATCTAGAGAGTGGGATAGGTTTAATAACTACCCTCACCCTAACGCGTACCCTAACCCTAACCCCTACCCTAACCCTAACGCGTACACTTATCCTAACCCGTACCCTAAACCGAGCCCTAACCCTAACACTAGCCCTAACCCTAACCCTAACCCATACCCTACGCCCTACCCGAACCCCTCCCCGAACCCGTACCCTAAGCAATACCCTAACCCTCACCCTAACCCTAACCCTAACCCTAAGCTACCCTTGACTGCTTCTGCCTCCAATAGATTTCCTAAGCACTAGTGTTTTAAGGAACAGGTTAAAAAGAGAATCCTAATGTGATTTCCTGATAATGGGAGTGTTCCTTATCTTCTCCTAGTGTCTAAACTCTTCTCCATGGCTGGACCCCCAATAATATTCCTGTACGTGCTAAGGGGTATCTAGAGAGTGGGATAGGTTTAATAACTACCCTCACCCGAACGCGTACACTAACCCTAAACCCTACCCTAACCCTAACGCGTACCCTAATCCTAACCTGTACCCTAAACCGAGCCCTAACCCTAACCCTAACCCATACCCTACGCCCTATCCGAACCCCTCCCCGAAACCGTACCCTAAGCCGTACCCTAACCCTCACCCTAACCCTAACCCTAACCCTAAGCTACCCTTGACGGCTTCTGCCTCCAATAGATTTCCTAAGCACTAGTGTTTTAAGGAACAGGTTAAAAAGAGAATCCTAATGTGATTTCTTGATAATGGGTGTGTTCCTTATCTTCTCCTCGTGTCTAAACTCTTCTCCATGGCTGGACCCCCAAATAATATTCCTTTACGTGCTAAGGGGTATCTAGAGAGTGGGATAGGTTTAATAACTACCCTCACCCTAACGCGTACCCTAACCCTAACCCCTACCCTAACCCTAACGCGTACCCTAATCCTAACCCGTACCCTAAACCGAGCCCTAACCCTAACACGAGCCCTAACCCTAACCCTAACCCATACCCTACGCCCTACCAGAACCCCTCCCCGAACCCGTACCTAAGCCGTACCTTAACCCTCACCCTAACCCTAACCCTAACCCTAAGCTACCCTTGACTGCTTCTGCCTCCAATAGATTTCCTAAGCACTAGTGTTTTAAGGAACAGGTTAAAAAGAGAATCCTAATGTGATTTCGTGATAATGGGTGTGTTCCTTATCTTCTCCTCGTGTCTAAACTCTTCTCCATGGCTGGACCCCCAAATAATATTCCTATACGTGCTAAGGGGTATCTAGAGAGTGTGATAGGTTTAATAACTACCCTCACCCTAACGCGTACCCTAACCCTAACCGCTACCCTAACCCTAACGAGTACCCTAATCCTAACCCGTACCCTAAACCGAGCCCTAACCCTAACACTAACCCTAACCCTAACCCTAACCCATACCCTACGCCCTACCCGAAACCCTCCCCGAACCCGTACCCTAAGCCGTACCCTAACCCTCACACTAACCCTAACCCTAACCCTAAGCTACCCTTGACTGCTTCTGCATCCAATAGATTTCCTAAGCACTAGTGTTTTAAGGAACAGTTTAAAAAGAGAATCATATGGTGATTTCTTGATAATGGGTGTGTTCCTTATCTTCTCCTAGTGTCTAAACTCTTCTCCATGGCTGGACCCCCAAATAATATTCCTTTACGTGCTAAGGGGTATCTAGAGAGTGGGATAGGTTTAATAACTACCCTCACCCTAAAGCGTACCCTAACTCTAACCACTACCCTAACACTAACGCGTACCCTAATCCTAACCCGTACCCTAAACCGAGCCCTAACCCTAAAACTAACCCTAACCCTAACCCTAACCCATACCCTACGGCCTACCCGAATCCCTCCCCGAACCCGTACCCTAAGCCGTACCCTAACCCTCACCCTAACCCTAACCCTAACCCTAAGCTACCCTTGACTGCTTCTGCCTCCAATAGATTTCCTAAGCACTAGTGTTTTAAGGAACAGGTTAAAAAGAGAATCCTAATGTGATTTCTTGATAATGGGTGTGTTCCTTATCTTCTCCTCGTGTCTAAACTCTTCTCCATGGCTGGACCCCCAAATAATATTCCTTTACGTGCTAAGGGGTATCTAGAGAGTGTGATAGGTTTAATAACTACCCCCAACCTAACGCGTAACCTAAACCTAACCCCTGCCCTAACACTACCGCGTACCCTAATCCTAACCCGTACCCTAAACCGAGCCCTAACCCTAACACTAACCCTAACCCTAACCCTAACCCTAACCCTAAGCTACCCTTGACTGCTTCTGCCTCCAATAGATTTCCTAAGCACTAGTGTTTTAAGGAACAGGTTAAAAAGAGAATCCTAATGTGATTTCTTGATAATGGGTGTGTTCCTTATCTTCTCCTAGTGTCTAAACTCTTCTCCATGGCTGGACCCCCAATAATATTCCTGTACGTGCTAAGGGGTATCTAGAGAGTGGGATAGGTTTAATAACTACCCTCACCCGAACGCGTACACTAACCCTAACCCCTACCCTAACCCTAACGCGTACCCTAATCCTAACCTGTACCCTAAACCGAGCCCTAACCCTAACCCTAACCCATACCCTACGCCCTACACGAACCCCTCCCCGAACCCGTACCATAAGCCGTACCCTAACCCTCACCCTAACCCTAACCCTAACCCTAACCTACCCTTGACGGCTTCTACCTCCAATAGATTTCCTAAGCACTAGTGTTTTAAGGAACATGTTAAAAAGAGAATCCTAATGTGATTTCTTGATAATGGGTGTGTTCCTTATCTTCTCCTCGTGTCTAAACTCTTCTCCATGGCTGGACCCCCATATAATATTCCTTTATGTTCTAAGGGGTATCTAGAGAGTGTGATAGGTTTAATAACTACCCTCACGCTAACGCGTACCCTAACCCTAACCGCTACCCTAACCCTAACGAGTACCCTAATCCTAACCCGTACCCTAAACCGAGCCCTAACCCTAACACTAACCCTAACCCTAACCCTAACCCATACCCTACGCCCTACCCGAAACCCTCCCCGAACCCGTACCCTAAGCCGTACCCTAACCCTCACCCTAACCCTAACCCTAACCCTAAGCTACCCTTGACTGCTTCTGCCTCCAATAGATTTCCTAAGCACTAGTGTTTTAAGGAATAGTTTAAAAAGAGAATCATATTGTGATTTCTTGATAATGGGTGTGTTCCTTATCTTCTCCTAGTGTCTAAACCCTTCTCCATGGCTGGACCCACAAATAATATTCCTTTACGTGCTAAGGGGTATCTAGAGAGTGGGATAGGTTTAATAACTACCCTCACCCTAAAGCGTATCCTAACCCTAACCCCTACCCTAACCCTAACGCATACCCTAATCCTAACCCGTACCCTAAACCGAGCCCTAAACCTAACACTAGCCCTAACCCTAACCCTAACCCATACCCTACGCCCTACCCGAACCCCTCCCCGAACCCGTATCGTAAGCCGTACCCTAACCCTCACCCTAACCCTAACACTAACCCTAAGCTACCCTTGACGGCTTCTGCCTCCAATAGATTTCCTAAGCACTAGTGTTTTAAGGAACAGGTTAAAAAGAGAATCCTAATGTGATTTATTGATAATGGCTGTGTTCCTTATCTTCTCCTCGTGTCTAAACTCTTCTCCATGGCTGGAACCCCAAATAATATTCCTTTACGTGCTAAGGGGTATCTAGAGAGTGGGATAGGTTTAATAACTACCCTCACCCTAACGCGTACCCTAACCCTAACCCCTACCCTAACCCTAACGCGTACCCTAATCCTAACCCGTACCCTAAACCGAGCCCTAACCCTAACACTAGCCCTAACCCTAACCCTAACCCATACCCTACGCCCTACCCGAACCCCTCCCCGAACCCGTACCCTAAGCAATACCCTAACCCTCACCCTAACCCTAACCCTAACCCTAAGCTACCCTTGACTGCTTCTGCCTCCAATAGATTTCCTAAGCACTAGTGTTTTAAGGAACAGGTTAAAAAGAGAATCCTAATGTGATTTCGTGATAATGGGAGTGTTCCTTATCTTCTCCTAGTGTCTAAACTCTTCTCCATGGCTGGACCCCCAATAATATTCCTGTACGTGCTAAGGGGTATCTAGAGAGTGGGATAGGTTTAATAACTACCCTCACCCGAACGCGTACACTAACCCTAACCCCTACCCTAACCCTAACGCGTACCCTAATCCTAACCTGTACCCTAAACCGAGCCCTAACCCTAACCCTAACCCATACCCTACGCCCTACCCGAACCCCTCCCTGAACCCGTACCCTAAACCGTACCCTAACCCTCACCCTAACCCTAACCCTAACCCTAAGCTACCCTTGACGGCTTCTGCCTCCAATAGATTTCCTAAGCACTAGTGTTTTAAGGAACAGGTTAAAAAGAGAATCCTAATGTGATTTCTTGATAATGGGTGTGTTCCTTATCTTCTCCTCGTGTCTAAACTCTTCTCCATGGCTGGACCCCCAAATAATATTCCTTTACGTGCTAAGGGGTATCTAGAGAGTGGGATAGGTTTAATAACTACCCTCACCCTAACGCGTACCCTAACCCTAACCCCTACCCTAACCCTAACGCGTACCCTAATCCTAACCCGTACCCTAAACCGAGCCCTAACCCTAACACTAGCCCTAACCCTAACCCTAACCCATACCCTACGCCCTACCCGAACCCCTCCCCGAACCCGTACCCTAAGCCGTACCCTAACCCTCACCCTAACCCTAACCCTAACCCTAAGCTACCCTTGACTGCTTCTGCCTCCAATAGATTTCCTAAGCACTAGTGTTTTAAGGAACAGGTTAAAAAGAGAATCCTAATGTGATTTCGTGATAATGGGTGTGTTCCTTATCTTCTCGAGTGTCTAAACTCTTCTCCATGGCTGGATCCCCAAATAATATTCCTTTACGTGCTAAGGGGTATCTAGAGAGTGTGATAGGTTTAATAACTACCCTCACCCTAACACGTACCCTAACCCTAACCGCTACCCTAACCCTAACGAGTACCCTAATCCTAACCCGTACCCTAAACCGAGCCCTAACCCTAACACTAACCCTAACCCTAACCCTAACCCATACCCTACGCCCTACCCGAAACCCTCCCCGAACCCGTACCCTAAGCCGTACCCTAACCCTCACCCTAACCCTAACCCTAACCCTAAGCTACCCTTGACTGCTTCTGCCTCCAATAGATTTCCTAAGCACTAGTGTTTTAAGGAACAGTTTAAAAAGAGAATCATATTGTGATTTCTTGATAATGGGTGTGTTCCTTATCTTCTCCTAGTGTCTAAACCCTTCTCCATGGCTGGACCCACAAATAATATTCCTTTACGTGCTAAGGGGTATCTAGAGAGTGGGATAGGTTTAATAAATACCCTCACCCTAAAGCGTATCCTAACCCTAACCCCTACCCTAACCCTAACGCATACCCTAATCCTAACCCGTACCCTAAACCGAGCCCTAACCCTAACACTAGCCCTAACCCTAACCCTAACCCATACCCTACGCCCTACCCGAACCACTCCCCGAACCCGTATCGTAAGCCGTACCCTAACCCTCACCCTAACCCTAACCCTAACCCTAAGCTACCCTTGACGGCTTCTGCCTCCAATAGATTTCCTAAGCACTAGTGTTTTAAGGAACAAGTTAAAAAGAGAATCCTAATGTGATTTCTTGATAATGGGTGTGTTCCTTATCTTCTCCTAGTGTCTAAACTCTTCTCCATGGCTGGACCCCCAAATAATATTCCTTTACGTGCTAAGGGGTATCTAGAGAGTGGGATAGGTTTAATAACTAACCTCACCCTATCGCATACCCTAACCCTAACCCCTACCCTAACCCTAACGCGTACCCTAATCCTAACCCATACCCTAAACCGAGCCCTAACCCTAACACTAACCCTAACACTAACCCTAACCCATAGCCTACGCCCTACCGGAACCCCTCCCCGAACCCGTACCCTAAGCCGTACCGTAACCCTCACCCTAACCCTAACCCTAACCCTACGCTACCCTTGACTGCTTCTGCCTCCAATAGATTTCCTAAGCACTAGTGTTTTAAGGAACAGTTTAAAAAGAGAATCATATGGTGATTTCTTGATAATGGGTGTGTTCCTTATCTTCTCCTAGTGTCTAAACTCTTCTCCATGGCTGGACCCCCAAATAATATTCCTTTACGTGCTAAGGGGTATCTAGAGAGTGGGATAGGTTTAATAACTACCCTCACCCTAAAGCGTACCCTAACTCTAACCACTACCCTAACACTAACGCGTACCCTAATCCTAACCCGTACCCTAAACCGAGCCCTAACCCTAACACTAACCCTAACCCTAACCCTAACCCATACCCTACGGCCTACCCTAACCCCTCCCCGAACCCGTACCCTAAGCCGTACCCTAATCCTCACCCTAACCCTAACCCTAACCCTAAGCTACCCTTGACTGCTTCTGCCTCCAATAGATTTCCTAAGCACTAGTGTTTTAAGGAACAGTTTAAAAAGAGAATCATATTGTGATTTCTTGATAATGGGTGTGTTCCTTATCTTCTCCTAGTGTCTAAACCCTTCTCCATGGCTGGACCCACAAATAATATTCCTTTACGTGCTAAGGGGTATCTAGAGAGTGGGATAGGTTTAATAACTACCCTCACCCTAAAGCGTATCCTAACCCTAACCCCTACCCTAACCCTAACGCATACCCTAATCCTAACCCGTACCCTAAACCGAGCCCTAACCCTAACACTAGCCCTAACCCTAACCCGAACCCATACCCTACGCCCTACCCGAACCCCTCCCCGAACCCGTATCATAAGCCGTACCCTAACCCTCACCCTAACCCTAACCCTAACCCTAAGCTACCCTTGACGGCTTCTGCCTCCAATAGATTTCCTAAGCACTAGTGTTTTAAGGAACAGGTTAAAAAGAGAATCCTAATGTGATTTCTTGATAATGGGTGTGTTCCTTATCTTCTCCTAGTGTCTAAACTCTTCTCCATGGCTGGACCCCCAAATAATATTCCTGTACGTGCTAAGGGGTATCTAGAGAGTGGGATAGGTTTAATAACTACCCTCACCCGAACGCGTACACTAACCCTAACCCCTACCCTAACCCTAACGCGTACCCTAATCCTAACCTGTACCCTAAACCGAGCCCTAACCCTAACCCTAACCCATACCCTACGCCCTACCCGAACCCCTCCCTGAACCCGTACCCTAAACCGTACCCTAACCCTCACCCTAACCCTAACCCTAACCCTAAGCTACCCTTGACGTCTTCTGCCTCCAATAGATTTCCTAAGCACTAGTGTTTTAAGGAACAGGTTAAAAAGAGAATCCTAATGTGATTTCTTGATAATGGGTGTGTTCCTTATCTTCTCCTCGTGTCTAAACTCTTCTCCATGGCTGGACCCCCAAATAATATTCCTTTACGTGCTAAGGGGTATCTAGAGAGTGGGATAGGTTTAATAACTACCCTCACCCTAACGCGTACCCTAACCCTAACCCCTACCCTAACCCTAACGCGTACCCTAATCCTAACCCGTACCCTAAACCGAGCCCTAACCCTAACACTAGCCCTAACCCTAACCCTAACCCATACCCTACGCCCTACCCGAACCCCTCCCCGAACCCGTACCCTAAGCCGTACCCTAACCCTCACCCTAACCCTAACCCTAACCCTAAGCTACCCTTGACTGCTTCTGCCTCCAATAGATTTCCTAAGCACTAGTGTTTTAAGGAACAGGTTAAAAAGAGAATCCTAATGTGATTTCGTGATAATGGGTGTGTTCCTTATCTTCTCCTAGTGTCTAAACTCTTCTCCATGGCTGGATCCCCAAATAATATTCCTTTACGTGCTAAGGGGTATCTAGAGAGTGTGATAGGTTTAATAACTACCCTCACCCTAACGCGTACCCTAACCCTAACCGCTACCCTAACCCTAACGAGTACCCTAATCCTAACCCGTACCCTAAACCGAGCCCTAACCCTAACACTAACCCTAACCCTAACCCTAACCCATACCCTACGCCCTACCCGAAACCCTCCCCGAACCCGTACCCTAAGCCGTACCCTAACCCTCACCCTAACCCTAACCCTAACCCTAAGCTACCCTTGACTGCTTCTGCCTCCAATAGATTTCCTAAGCACTAGTGTTTTAAGGAACAGTTTAAAAAGAGAATCATATTGTGATTTCTTGATAATGGGTGTGTTCCTTATCTTCTCCTAGTGTCTAAACCCTTCTCCATGGCTGGACCCACAAATAATATTCCTTTACGTGCTAAGGGGTATCTAGAGAGTGGGATAGGTTTAATAAATACCCTCACCCTAAAGCGTATCCTAACCCTAACCCCTACCCTAACCCTAACGCATACCCTAATCCTAACCCGTACCCTAAACCGAGCCCTAACCCTAACACTAGCCCTAACCCTAACCCTAACCCATACCCTACGCCCTACCCGAACCACTCCCCGAACCCGTATCGTAAGCCGTACCCTAACCCTCACCCTAACCCTAACCCTAACCCTAAGCTACCCTTGACGGCTTCTGCCTCCAATAGATTTCCTAAGCACTAGTGTTTTAAGGAACAAGTTAAAAAGAGAATCCTAATGTGATTTCTTGATAATGGGTGTGTTCCTTATCTTCTCCTAGTGTCTAAACTCTTCTCCATGGCTGGACCCCCAAATAATATTCCTTTACGTGCTAAGGGGTATCTAGAGAGTGGGATAGGTTTAATAACTAACCTCACCCTATCGCATACCCTAACCCTAACCCCTACCCTAACCCTAACGCGTACCCTAATCCTAACCCATACCCTAAACCGAGCCCTAACCCTAACACTAACCCTAACACTAACCCTAACCCATAGCCTACGCCCTACCGGAACCCCTCCCCGAACCCGTACCCTAAGCCGTACCGTAACCCTCACCCTAACCCTAACCCTAACCCTACGCTACCCTTGACTGCTTCTGCCTCCAATAGATTTCCTAAGCACTAGTGTTTTAAGGAACAGTTTAAAAAGAGAATCATATGGTGATTTCTTGATAATGGGTGTGTTCCTTATCTTCTCCTAGTGTCTAAACTCTTCTCCATGGCTGGACCCCCAAATAATATTCCTTTACGTGCTAAGGGGTATCTAGAGAGTGGGATAGGTTTAATAACTACCCTCACCCTAAAGCGTACCCTAACTCTAACCACTACCCTAACACTAACGCGTACCCTAATCCTAACCCGTACCCTAAACCGAGCCCTAACCCTAACACTAACCCTAACCCTAACCCTAACCCATACCCTACGGCCTACCCTAACCCCTCCCCGAACCCGTACCCTAAGCCGTACCCTAACCCTCACCCTAACCCTAACCCTAACCCTAAGCTACCCTTGACTGCTTCTGCCTCCAATAGATTTCCTAAGCACTAGTGTTTTAAGGAACAGTTTAAAAAGAGAATCATATTGTGATTTCTTGATAATGGGTGTGTTCCTTATCTTCTCCTAGTGTCTAAACCCTTCTCCATGGCTTGACCCACAAATAATATTCCTTTACCTGCTAAGGGGTATCTAGAGAGTGGGATAGGTTTAATAACTACCCTCACCCTAAAGCGTATCCTAACCCTAACCCCTACCCTAACACTAACGCATACCCTAATCCTAACCCGTACCCTAAACCGAGCCCTAACCCTAACACTAGCCCTAACCCTAACCCGAACCCATACCCTACGCCCTACCCGAACCCCTCCCCGAACCCGTATCGTAAGCCGTACCCTAACCCTCACCCTAACCCTAACCCTAACCCTAAGCTACCCTTGACGGCTTCTGCCTCCAATAGATTTCCTAAGGACTAGTGTTTTAAGGAACAGGTTAAAAAGAGAATCCTAATGTGATTTCTTGATAATGGGTGTGTTCCTTATCTTCTCCTAGTGTCTAAACTCTTCTCCATGGCTGGACCCCCAAATAATATTCCTTTACGTGCTAAGGGGTATCTAGAGAGTGCGATAGGTTTAATAACTAACCTCACCCTATCGCATACCCTAACCCTAACCCCTACCCTAACCCTAATGCGTACCCTAATCCTAACCCGTACCCTAAACCGAGCCCTAACCCTAACACTAACCCTAACACTAACCCTAACCCATAGCCTACGCCCTACCGGAACACCTCCCCGAACCCGTACCCTAAGCCGTACCCTAACCCTCACCCTAACCCTAACCCTAACCCTAAGCTACCCTTGACTGCTTCTGCCACCAATAGATTTCCTAAGCACTAGTGTTTTAAGGAACAGTTTAAAAAGAGAATCATATGGTGATTTCTTGATAATGGGTGTGTTTCTTATCTTCACCTAGTGTCTAAACTCTTCTCCATGGCTGGACCCCCAAATAATATTCCTTTACGTGCTAAGGGGTATCTAGAGAGTGGGATAGGTTTAATAACTACCCTCACCCTAAAGCGTACCCTAACTCTAACCACTACCCTAACACTAACGCGTACACTAATCCTAACCCGTACCCTAAACCGAGCCCTAACCCTAACACTAACCCTAACCCTAACCCTAACCCATACCCTACGGCCTACCCGAACCCCTCCCCAAACCCGTACCCTAAGCCGTACCCTAACCCTCACCCTAACCCTAACCCTAACCCTAAGCTACCCTTGACTGCTTCTGCCTCCAATAGATTTCCTAAGCACTAGTGTTTTAAGGAAGAGGTTAAAAAGAGAATCCTAATGTGATTTCTTGATAATGGGTGTGTTCCTTATCTTCTCCTCGTGTCTAAACTCTTCTCCATGGCTGGACCCCCAAATAATATTCCTTTACGTGCTAAGGGGTATCTAGAGAGTGTGATAGGTTTAATAACTAACCCCACCCTAACGCGTACCCTAAACCTAACCCCTGCCCTAACCCTAACGCGTACCCTAATCCTAACCCGTACCCTAAACCGAGCCCTAACCCTAACACTAACCCTAACCCTAACCCTAACCCATACCCTACGCCCTACCCGAACCCCTCCCCGAACCCGTACCCTAAGCCATACCCTAACCCTCACCCTAACCCTAACCCTAACCCTAAGCTACCCTTGACTGCTTCTGCCTCCAATAGATTTCCTAAGCACTAGTGTTTTAAGGAACAGGTTAAGAAGAGAATCCTAATGTGATTTCTTGATAATGGGTGTGTTCCTTATCTTCTCCTTGTGTCTAAACTCTTCTCCATGGCTGGACCCCCAATAATATTCCTGTACGTGCTAAGGGGTATCTAGAGAGTGGGATAGGTTTAATAACTACCCTCACCCGAACGCGTAAACTAACCCTAACCCCTACCCTAACCCTAACGCGTACCCTAATCCTAACCTGTACCCTAAACCGAGCCCTAACCCTAACACAAACCCATACCCTACGCCCTACACGAACCCCTCCCCGAACCCGTACCCTAAGCCGTACCCTAACCCTCACCCTAACCCTAACCCTAACCCTAAGCTACCCTTGACGGTTTCTGCCTCCAATAGATTTCCTAAGCACTAGTGTTTTAAGGAACATGTTAAAAAGAGAATCCTAATGTGATTTCTTGATAATGGGTGTGTTCCTTATCTTCTCCTCGTGTCTAAACTCTTCTCCATGGCTGGACCCCCAAATAATATTCCTTTATGTGCTAAGGGGTATCTAGAGAATGTGATAGGTTTAATAACTACCCTCACCCTAACGCGTACCCTAACCCTTACCCCTACCCTAACCCTAGCGCGTACCCTAATCCTAACCCGTACCCTAAACCGAGCCCTAACCCTAACACTAACTCTAACCCTAACCCTAACCCATACCCTACGCCCTACCCGAACCCCTCCCTGAACCCGTACCCTAAACCGTACCCTATCCCTCACCCTAACCCTAACCCTAACCCTAAGCTACCCTTGAAGGCTTCTGCCTCCAATAGATTTCCTAAGCACTAGTGTTTTAAGGAACAGGTTAAAAAGAGAATCCTAATGTGATTTCTTGATAATGGGTGTGTTCCTTATCTTCTCCTCGTGTCTAAACTCTTCTCCATGGCTGGACCCCCAAATAATATTCCTTTATGTGCTAAGGGGTATCTAGAGAGTGTGATAGGTTTAATAACTACCCTCACCCTAACGCGTACCCTAACCCTAACCGCTACCCTAACCCTAACGAGTACCCTAATCCTAACCCGTAACCTAAACCGAGCCCTAACCCTAACACTAACCCTAACCCTAACCCTAACCCATACCCTACGCCCTACCCGAAACTCTCCCCGAACCCGTACCCTAAGCCGTACCCTAACCCTCACCCTAACCCTAACCCTAACCCTAAGCTACCATTGACTGCTTCTGCCTCCAATAGATTTTATAAGCACTAGTGTTTTAAGGAACAGTTTAAAAAGAGAATCATATGGTGATTTCTTGATAATGCGTGTGTTCCTTATCTTCTCCTAGTGTCTAAACTCTTCTCCATGGCTGGACCCCCAAATAATATTCCTTTACGTGCTAAGGGGTATCTAGAGAGTGGGATAGGTTTAATAACTACCCTCACCCTAAAGCGTACCCTAACCCTAACCCCTAACCTAACACTAACGCGTACCCTAATCCTAACCCGTACCCTAAACCGAGCCCTAACCCTAACACTAACCCTAACCCTAACCCTAACCCATACCCTACGGCCTACCCGAACCCCTCCCCGAACCCGTACCCTAAGCCGTACCCTAACCCTCACCCTAACCCTAACCCTAAACCTAAGCTACCCTTGACTGCTTCTGCCTCCAATAGATTTCCTAAGCACTAGTGTTTTAAGGAAGAGGTTAAAAAGAGAATCCTAATGTGATTTCTTGATAATGGGTGTGTTCCTTATCTTCTCCTAGTGTCTAAACTCTTCTCCATGGCTGGACCCCCAAATAATATTCCTTTACGTGCTAAGGGGTATCTAGAGAGTGGGATAGGTTTAATAACTAACCTCACCCTATCGCATACCCTAACCCTAACCCCTACCCTAACCCTAACGCGTACCCTAATCCTAACCCGTACCCTAAACCGAGCCCTAACCCTAACACTAACCCTAACACTAACCCTAACCCATAGCCTACGCCCTATTCGAACCCCTCTCCGAACCCGTACCCTAAGCCGTACCCTAACGCTCACCCTAACCCTAACCCTAACCCTAAGCTACCATTGACTGCTTCTGCCTCCAATAGATTTTATAAGCACTAGTGTTTTAAGGAACAGTTTAAAAAGAGAATCATATGGTGATTTCTTGATAATGCGTGTGTTCCTTATCTTCTCCTAGTGTCTAAACTCTTCTCCATGGCTGGACCCCCAAATAATATTCCTTTACGTGCTAAGGGGTATCTAGAGAGTGGGATAGGTTTAATAACTACCCTCACCCTAAAGCGTACCCTAACCCTAACCCCTAACCTAACACTAACGCGTACCCTAATCCTAACCCGTACCCTAAACCGAGCCCTAACCCTAACACTAACCCTAACCCTAACCCTAACCCATACCCTACGGCCTACACGAACCCCTCCCCGAACCCGTACCCTAAGCCGTACCCTAACCCTCACCCTAACCCTAACCCTAAACCTAAGCTACCCTTGACTGCTTCTGCCTCCAATAGATTTCCTAAGCACTAGTGTTTTAAGGAAGAGGTTAAAAAGAGAATCCTAATGTGATTTCTTGATAATGGGTGTGTTCCTTATCTTCTCCTCGTGTCTAAACTCTTCTCCATGGCTGGACCCCCAAATAATATTCCTTTACGTGCTAAGGGGTATCTAGAGAGTGTGATAGGTTTAATAAATACCCCCACCCTAACGCGTACCCTAAACCTAACCCCTGCCCTAACCCTAACGCGTACCCTAATCCTAACCCGTACCCTAAACCGAGCCCTAACCCTAACAGTAACCCTAACCCTAACCCTAACCCATACCCTACGCCCTACCCGAACCCCTCCCCGAACCCGTACCCTAAGCCATACCCTAACCCTCACCCTAACCCTAACCCTAACCCTAAGCTACCCTTGACTGCTTCTGCCTCCAATAGATTTCCTAAGCACTAGTGTTTTAAGGAACAGGTTAAGAAGAGAATCCTAATGTGATTTCTTGATAATGGGTGTGTTCCTTATCTTCTCCTAGTGTCTAAACTCTTCTCCATGGCTGGACCCCCAATAATATTCCTGTACGTGCTAAGGGGTATCTAGAGAGTGGGATAGGTTTAATAACTACCCTCACCCGAACGCGTACACTAACCCTAACCCCTACCCTAACCCTAACGCGTACCCTAATCCTAACCTGTACCCTAAACCGAGCCCTAACCCTAACCCTAACCCATACCCTACGCCCTACCCGAACCCCTCCCTGAACCCGTACCCTAAACCGTACCCTAACCCTCACCCTATCCCTAACCCTAACCCTAAGCTACCCCTTGACGGCTTCTGCCTCCAATAGATTTCCTAAGCACTAGTGTGTTAAGGAACAGGTTAAAAAGAGAATCCTAATGTGATTTCTTGATAATGGGTGTGTTCCTTATCTTCTCCTCGTGTCTAAACTCTTCTCCATGGCTGGACCCCCAAATAATATTCCTTTACGTGCTAAGGGGTATCTAGAGAGTGGGATAGGTTTAATAACTACCCTCACCCTAACGCGTACCCTAACCCTAACCCCTACCCTAACCCTAACGCGTACCCTAATCCTAACCCGTACCCTAAACCGAGCCCTAACCCTAACACTAGCCCTAACCCTAACACTAACCCATACCCTACGCCCTACCCGAACCCCTCCCCGAAACAGTACCCTAAGCGGTACCCTAACCCTCACCCTAACCCTAACACTAACCCTAAGCTACCCTTGACTGCTTCTGCCTCCAAAAGATTTCCTAAGCACTAGTGTTTTAAGGAACAGTTTAAAAAGAGAATCACATTGTGATTTCTTGATAATGGGTGTGTTCATTATCTTCTCCTCGTGTCTAAACTCTTCTCCATGGCTGGACCCCCAAATAATAGTCCTTTACGTGCTAAGGGGTATCTAGAGAGTGTGATAGGTTTAATAACTACGCCCACCCTAACGCGTACCCTAACCCTAACCCCTACCCTAACCCTAACGCGTACCCTAATCCTAACCCGTACCCTAAACCGAGCCCTAACCCTAACACTAACCCTAACCCTAACCCTAACCCATACCCTACGCCCTACCCGAACCCCTCCCCGAACCCGTACCCTAAGCCATACCCTAACCCTCACCCTAACCCTAACCCTAACCCTAAGCTACCCTTGACTGCTTCTGCCTCCAATAGATTTCCTAAGCACTAGTGTTTTAAGGAACAGGTTAAAAAGAGAATCCTAATGTGATTTCTTGATAATGGGTGTGTTCCTTATCTTCTCCTAGTGTCTAAACTCTTCTCCATGGCTGGACCCCCAAATAATATTCCTTTACGTACTAAGGGGTATCTAGAGAGTGGGATAGGTTTAATAACTAACCTCACCCTATCGCGTACCCTAACCCTAACACCTACCCTAACACTAACGCGTACCCTAATCCTAACCCGTACCCTAAACCGAGCCCTAACCCTAACACTAACCCTAACCCTAACCCTAACCCATACCCTACGCCCTACCCGAACCCCTCCCCGAACCCGTACCCTAAGCCGTACCCTAACCCTCACCCTAACCCTAACCCTAACCCTAAGCTACCCTTGACGGCTTCGGCCTCCAATAGATTTCCTAAGCACTAGTGTTTTAAGGAACAGGTTAAAAAGAGAATCCTAATGTGATTTCGTGATAATGGGTGTGTTCCTTATCTTCTCCTAGTGTCTAAACTCTTCTCCATGGCTGGACCCCCAAATAATATTCCTTTACGTGGTAAGGGGTATCTAGACAGTGTGATAGGTTTAATAACTACCCCCACCCTAACGCGTACTCTAACCCTAACCCCTACCCTAACCCTAACGTGTACCCTAATCCTAACCCGTACCCTAAACCGTACCCTAACCCTAACACTAGCCCTAACCCTAACCCTAACCCATACCCTACGCCCTGCCCGAACCCGTCCCCGAACCCGTACCCTAAGCCGTACCCTAACCCTCACCCTAACCCTAACCCTAACCCTAAGCTACCCTTGACTGCTTCTGCCTCCAATAGATTTCCTAAGCACTAGTGTTTTAAGGAACAAGTTAAAAAGAGAATCCTAATGTGATTTCTTGATAATGGGTGTGTTCCTTATCTTCTCCTCGTGTCTAAACTCTTCTCCATGGCTGGACCCCCAATAATATTCCTTTACGTGCTAAGGGGTATCTAGAGAGTGGGATAGGTTTAATAACTACCCTCACCCTAACGCGTACACTAACCCTAACCCCTACCCTAACCCTAACGCGTACCCTAATCCTAACCCGTACCCTAAACCGAGCCCTAAACCTAACACTAGCCCTAACCCTAACCCTAACCCATACCCTACGCCCTACCCGAACACCTCCCCGAACCCGTACCCTAAGCCGTACCCTAACCCTCATCCTAACCCTAACCCTAACCCTAAGCTACCCTTGACGGCTTCTGCCTCCAATAGATTTCCTAAGCACTAGTGTTGTAAGGAACATGTTAAAAAGAGAATCCTAATATGATTTCTTGATAATGGGTGTGTTCCTTGTCTTCTCCTCGTGTCTAAACTCTTCTCCATGGCTGGACCCCCAAATAATATTCCTTTATGTGCTAAGGGGTATCTAGAGAGTGTGATAGGTTTAATAACTACCCTCACCCTAACGCGTACCCTAACCATAACCCCTACCCTAACCCTAGCGCGTACCCTAATCCTAACCCGTACCCTAAACCGAGCCCTAACCCTAACACTAACTCTAACCCTAACCCTAATCCATACTCTACGCCCTACCCGAACCCCTCCCTGAACCCGTACCCTAAACCGTACCCTAACCCTCACCCTAACCCTAACCCTAACCCTAAGCTACCCTTGACGGCTTCTGCCTCCAATAGATTTCCTAAGCACTAGTGTTTTAAGGAACAGGTGAAAAAGAGAATCCTAATGTGATTTCTTGATAATGGGTGTGTTCCTTATCTTCTCCTCGTGTCTAAACTCTTCTCCATGGCTGGACTCCCAAATAATATTCCTTTACGTGCTAAGGGGTATCTAGAGAGTGGGATAGGTTTAATAACTACCCTCACACTAACGCGTACCCTAACCCTAACCCCTACCCTAACCCTAACGCGTACCCTAATCCTAACCCGTACCCTAAACCGAGCCCTAACCCTAACACTAACCCTAACCCTAACCCTAACCCATACCCAACGCCCTACCCGAACCCCTCCCCGAACCCGTACCCTAAGCCATACCCTAACCCTCAACCTAACACTAACCCTAACCCTAAGCTACCCTTGACTGCTTCTGCCTCCAATAGATTTCCTAAGCACTAGTGTTTTAAGGAACAGGTTAAAAAGAGAATCCTAATGTGATTTCGTGATAATGGGTGTGTTCCTTATCTTCTCCTAGTGTCTAAACTCTTCTCCATGGCTGGACCCCCAATAATATTCTTGTACGTGCTAAGGGGTATCTAGAGAGTGGGATAGGTTTAATAACTACCCTCACCCTAACGCGTACACTAACCCTAACCCCTACCCTGACCCTAACGCGTACCCTAATCCTAACCTGTACCCTAAACCGAGCCCTAACCCTAACACTAGCCCTAACCCTAACCCTAAACCATACCCTACGCCCTACCCGAACCCCTCCCCGAACCCGTACCCTAAGAAGTACCCTAACCCTCACCCTAACCCTAACCCTAACCCTAAGCTACCCTTGACGGCTTCTGCCTCCAATAGATTTCCTAAGCACTAGTGTTTTAAGGAACATGTTAAAAAGAGAATCCTAATGTGATTTCTTGATAATGGGTGTGTTCCTTATCTTCTCCTCGTGTCTAAACTCTTCTCCATGGCTGGACCCCCAAATAATATTCCTTTATGTGCTAAGGGGTATCTAGAGAGTGTGATAGGTTTAATAACTACCCTCACCCTAACGCGTACCCTAACCCTAACCCCTACCCTAACCCTAGCGCGTACCCTAATCCTAACCCGTACCCTAAACCGAGCCCTAACCCTAACACTAGCCCTAACCCTAACCCTAACCCATACCCTACGCCCTACCCGAACACCTCCCCGAACCCGTACCCTAAGCCGTACCCTAACCCTCATCCTAACCCTAACCCTAACCCTAAGCTACCCTTGACGGCTTCTGCCTCCAATAGATTTCCTAAGCACTAGTGTTGTAAGGAACATGTTAAAAAGAGAATCCTAATATGATTTCTTGATAATGGGTGTGTTCCTTGTCTTCTCCTCGTGTCTAAACTCTTCTCCATGGCTGGACCCCCAAATAATATTCCTTTATGTGCTAAGGGGTATCTAGAGAGTGTGATAGGTTTAATAACTACCCTCACCCTAACGCGTACCCTAACCATAACCCCTACCCTAACCCTAGCGCGTACCCTAATCCTAACCCGTACCCTAAACCGAGCCCTAACCCTAACACTAACTCTAACCCTAACCCTAATCCATACTCTACGCCCTACCCGAACCCCTCCCTGAACCCGTACCCTAAACCGTACCCTAACCCTCACCCTAACCCTAACCCTAACCCTAAGCTACCCTTGACGGCTTCTGCCTCCAATAGATTTCCTAAGCACTAGTGTTTTAAGGAACAGGTGAAAAAGAGAATCCTAATGTGATTTCTTGATAATGGGTGTGTTCCTTATCTTCTCCTCGTGTCTAAACTCTTCTCCATGGCTGGACTCCCAAATAATATTCCTTTACGTGCTAAGGGGTATCTAGAGAGTGGGATAGGTTTAATAACTACCCTCACACTAACGCGTACCCTAACCCTAACCCCTACCCTAACCCTAACGCGTACCCTAATCCTAACCCGTACCCTAAACCGAGCCCTAACCCTAACACTAACCCTAACCCTAACCCTAACCCATACCCAACGCCCTACCCGAACCCCTCCCCGAACCCGTACCCTAAGCCATACCCTAACCCTCAACCTAACACTAACCCTAACCCTAAGCTACCCTTGACTGCTTCTGCCTCCAATAGATTTCCTAAGCACTAGTGTTTTAAGGAACAGGTTAAAAAGAGAATCCTAATGTGATTTCGTGATAATGGGTGTGTTCCTTATCTTCTCCTAGTGTCTAAACTCTTCTCCATGGCTGGACCCCCAATAATATTCTTGTACGTGCTAAGGGGTATCTAGAGAGTGGGATAGGTTTAATAACTACCCTCACCCTAACGCGTACACTAACCCTAACCCCTACCCTGACCCTAACGCGTACCCTAATCCTAACCTGTACCCTAAACCGAGCCCTAACCCTAACACTAGCCCTAACCCTAACCCTAAACCATACCCTACGCCCTACCCGAACCCCTCCCCGAACCCGTACCCTAAGAAGTACCCTAACCCTCACCCTAACCCTAACCCTAACCCTAAGCTACCCTTGACGGCTTCTGCCTCCAATAGATTTCCTAAGCACTAGTGTTTTAAGGAACATGTTAAAAAGAGAATCCTAATGTGATTTCTTGATAATGGGTGTGTTCCTTATCTTCTCCTCGTGTCTAAACTCTTCTCCATGGCTGGACCCCCAAATAATATTCCTTTATGTGCTAAGGGGTATCTAGAGAGTGTGATAGGTTTAATAACTACCCTCACCCTAACGCGTACCCTAACCCTAACCCCTACCCTAACCCTAGCGCGTACCCTAATCCTAACCCGTACCCTAAACCGAGCCCTAACCCTAACACTAACTCTAACCCTAACCCTAACCCATACCCTACGCCCTACCCGAACCCCTCCCTGAACCCGTACCCTAAACCGTACCCTAACCCTCACCCTAACCCTAACCCTAACCCTAAGCTACCCTTGACGGCTTCTGCCTCCAATAGATTTCCTAAGCACTAGTGTTTTAAGGAACAGGTTAAAAAGAGAATCCTAATGTGATTTCGTGATAATGGGTGTGTTCCTTATCTTCTCCTAGTGTCTAAACTCTTATCCATGGCTGGACCCCCAAATAATATTCCTTTACGTGCTAAGGTGTATCTAGAGAGTGTGATAGGTTTAATAACTACCCTCACCCTAACGCGTACCCTAACCCTAACCGCTACCCTAACCCTAACGAGTACCCTAATCCTAACCCGTACCCTAAACCGAGCCCTAACTCTAACACTAACCCTAACCCTAACCCTAACCCATACCCTACGCCCTGCCCGAACCCGTACCCTAAGCCGTACCCTAACCCTCACCCTAACCCTAACCCTAACCCTAAGCTACCCTTGACGGCTTCTGCCTCCAATAGATTTCCTAACCACTAGTGTTTTAAGGAACAGTTTAAAAAGAGAATCATATTGTGATTTCATGATAATGGGTGTGTTCCTTATCTTCTCCTAGTGTCTAAACCCTTCTCCATGGCTGGACCCCCAAATAATATTCCTTTACGTGCTAAGGGGTATCTAGAGAGTGTGATAGGTTTAATAACTACCCTCACCCTAAAGCGTACCCTAACCCTAACCCCTACCCTAACACTAACGCGTACCCTAATCCTAACCCGTACCCTAAACCGAGCCCTAACCCTAACACTAACCCTAACCCTAAATCTAACCCATACCCTACGCCCTACCCGAACCCCTCCCCGAACCCGTACCCTAAGCCGTACCCTAACCCTCACCCTAACCCTAACCCTAACCCTAAGCTACCCTTGACGGCTTCTGCCTCCAATAGATTTCCTAAGCACTAGTGATTTAAGGAACAGGTTTAAAAGAGAATCCTAATGTGATTTCTTGATAATGGGTGTGTTCCTTATTTTTCCTCGTGTCTAAACTCTTCTCCATGGCTGGACCCCCAAATAATATTCCTTTACGTGCTAAGGGGTATCTAGAGAGTGGGATAGGTTTAATAACTACCCTCACCCTAACGCGTATCCTAACCCTAACCCCTACCCTAACCCTAACGCATACCCTAATCCTAACCCGTACCCTAAACCGAGCCCTAACCCTAACACTAGCCCTAACCCTAACCCTAACCCATACCCTACGCCCTACCCGAACCCCTCCCCGAACCCGTATCGTAAGCCATACCCTAAACCTCACCCTAACCCTAACCCTAACCCTAAGCTACCCTTGACTGCTTCTGCCTCCAATGGATTTCCTAAGCACTAGTGTTTTAAGGAACAGTTTAAAAAGAGAATCATATTGTGATTTCTTGATAATGGGTGTGTTCCTTATCTTCTCCTAGTGTCTAAACCCTTCTCCATGGCTGGACCCCCAAATAATATTCCTTTACGTGCTAAGGGGTATCTAGAGAGTGGGATAGGTTTAATAACTACCCTCACCCTAAAGCGTACCCTAACCCTAACCACTACCCTAACACTAACGCGTACCCTAATCCTAACCCGTACCCTAAACCGAGCCCTAACCCTAACACTAACCCTAACCCTAACCCTAACCCATACCCTACGCCCTACCCGAACCCCTCCCCGAACCCGTACCCTAAGCCGTACCCTAACCCTCACCCTAACCCTAACCCTAACCCTAAGCTACCCTTGACTGCTTCTGCCTCCAATAGATTTCCTAAGCACTAGTGTTTTAAGGAACAGTTTAAAAAGAGAATCACATTGTGATTTCTTGATAATGGGTGTGTTCCTTATCTTCTCCTCGTGTCTAAACTCTTCTCCATGGCTGGACCCCCAAATAATAGTCCTTTACGTGCTAAGGGGTATCTAGAGAGTGTGATAGGTTTAATAACTACCCCCACCCTAACGCGTACCCTAACCATAACCCCTACCCTAACCCTAACGCGTACCCTAATCCTAACCCGTACCCTAAACCGAGCCCTAACCCTAACACTAACCCTAACCCTAACCCTAACCCATACCCTACGCCCTACCCGAACCCCTCCCTGAACCCGTACCCTAAGCCATACCCTAACCCTCACCCTAACCCTAACCCTAACCCTAAGCTACCCTTGACGGCTTCTGCCTCCAATAGATTTCCTAAGCACTAGTGTTTTAAGGAACAGGTTAAAAAGAGAATCCTAATGTGATTTCTTGATAATGGGTGTGTTCCTTATCTTCTCCTAGTGTCTAAACTCTTCTCCATGGCTGGACCCCCAAATAATATTCCTTTACGTACTAAGGGGTATGTAGAGAGTGGGATAGGTTTAATAACTAACCTCACCCTATCGCGTACCCTAACCCTAACACCTACCCTAACACTAACGCGTACCCTAATCCTAACCCGTACCCTAAACCGAGCCCTAACCCTAACACTAACCCTAACCCTAACCCTAACCCATACCCTACGCCCTACCCGAACCCCTCACCGAACCCGTACCCTAACCCTCACCCTAACCCTAACCCTAACCCTAAGCTACCCTTGACTGCTTCTGCCTCCAATAGATTTCCTAAGCACTAGTGTTTTAAGGAACGGTTTAAAAAGAGAATCACATTGTGATTTCTTGATAATGGGTGTGTTCCTTATCTTCTCCTCGTGTCTAAACTCTTCTCCATGGCTGGACCCCCAAATAATAGTCCTTTACGTGCTAAGGGGTATCTAGAGAGTGTGATAGGTTTAATAACTACCCCCACCCTAACGCGTACCCTAACCATAACCCCTACCCTAACCCTAACGCGTACCCTAATCCTAACCCGTACCCTAAACCGAGCCCTAACCCTAACACTAACCCTAACCCTAACCCTAACCCATACCCTACGCCCTACCCGAACCCCTCCCTGAACCCGTACCCTAAGCCATACCCTAACCCTCACCCTAACCCTAACCCTAACCCTAAGCTACCCTTGACGGCTTCTGCCTCCAATAGATTTCCTAAGCACTAGTGTTTTAAGGAACAGGTTAAAAAGAGAATCCTAATGTGATTTCTTGATAATGGGTGTGTTCCTTATCTTCTCCTAGTGTCTAAACTCTTCTCCATGGCTGGACCCCCAAATAATATTCCTTTACGTACTAAGGGGTATGTAGAGAGTGGGATAGGTTTAATAACTAACCTCACCCTATCGCGTACCCTAACCCTAACACCTACCCTAACACTAACGCGTACCCTAATCCTAACCCGTACCCTAAACCGAGCCCTAACCCTAACACTAACCCTAACCCTAACCCTAACCCATACCCTACACCCTACCCGAACCCCTCACCGAACCCGTACCCTAAGCCGTACCCTAACCCTCACCCTAACCCTAACCCTAACCCTAAGCTACCCTTGACTGCTTCTGCCTCCAATAGATTTCCTAAGCACTAGTGTTTTAAGGAACAGGTTAAAAAGAGAATCCTAATGTGATTTCTTGATAATGGGTGTGTTCCTTATCTTCTCCTTGTGTCTAAACTCTTCTCCATGGCTGGACCCCCAATAATATACCTGTACGTGCTAAGGGGTATCTAGAGAGTGGGATAGGTTTAATAACTACCCTCACCCTAACGCGTACACTAACCTTAACCCCTACCCTAACCCTAACGCGTACCCTAATCCTAACCTGTACCCTAAACCGAGCCCTAACCCTAACACTAGCCCTAACCCTAACCCTAACCCATACCCTACGCCCTACCCGAACCCCTCCCCGAACCCGTACCCTAAGCCGTACCCTAACCCTCACCCTAACCCTAACCCTAACCCTAAGCTACCCTTGACGGCTTCTGCCTCCAATAGATTTCCTAAGCACTAGTGTTTTAAGGAACAGGTTAAAAAGAGAATCCTAATGTGATTTCTTGATAATGGGTGTGTTCCTTATCTTCTCCTCGTGTCTAAAATCTTCTCCATGGCTGGACCCCCAAATAATATTCCTTTACGTGCTAAGGGGTATCTAGAGAGTGGGATAGGTTTAATAACTACCCTCACCCTAACGCGTACCCTAACCCTAACCCCTACCCGAACCCTAACGCGTACCCTAATCCTAACCCGTACCCTAAACCGAGCCCTAACCCTAACACTAGCCCTAACCCTAACCCTAACCCATACCCTACGCCCTACCCGAACCCCTCCCCGAACCCGTACCCTAAGCCGTACCCTAACCCTCACCCTAACCCTAACCCTAACCCTAAGCTACCCTTGACTGCTTCTGCCTCCAATAGATTTCCTAAGCACTAGTGTTTTAAGGAACAGGTTAAAAAGAGAATCCTAATGTGATTTCGTGATAATGGGTGTGTTCCTTATCTTCTCCTAGTGTCTAAACTCTTCTCCATGTCTGGACCCCCTAATAATATTCCTTTACGTGCTAAGGGGTATCTAGAGAGTGTGATAGGTTTAATAACTACCCCCACCCTAACGCGTACCCTAACCCTAACCCCTAACCTAACCCTAACGCGTACCCTAATCCTAACCCGTACCCTAAACCGAGCCCTAACCCTAACACTAACCCTAACCCTAACCCTAACCCATACCCAACGCCCTACCCGAACCCCTCCCCGAACCCGTACCCTAAGCCATACCCTAACCCTCAACCTAAACCTAACCCTAACCCTAAGCTACCCTTGACTGCTTCTGCCTCCAATAGATTTCCTAAGCACTAGTGTTTTAAGGAACAGGTTAAAAAGAGAATCCTAATGTGATTTCGTGATAATGGGTGTGTTCCTTATCTTCTCCTAGTGTCTAAACTCTTCTCCATGGCTGGACCCCCAATAATATTCTTGTACGTGCTAAGGGGTATCTACAGAGTGGGATAGGTTTAATAACTACCCTCACCCTAACACGTACACTAACCCTAACCCCTACCCTGACCCTAACGCGTACCCTAATCCTAACCTGTACCCTAAACCGAGCCCTAACCCTAACACTAGCCCTAACCCTAACCCTAAACCATACCCTACGCCCTACCCGAACCCCTCCCCGAACCCGTACCCTAAGAAGTACCCTAACCCTCACCCTAACCCTAACCCTAACCCTAAGCTACCCTTGACGGCTTCTGCCTCCAATAGATTTCCTAAGCACTAGTGTTTTAAGGAACATGTTAAAAAGAGAATCCTAATGTGATTTCTTGATAATGGGTGTGTTCCTTATCTTCTCCTCGTGTCTAAACTCTTCTCCATGGCTGGACCCCCAAATAATATTCCTTTATGTGCTAAGGGGTATCTAGAGAGTGTGATAGGTTTAATAACTACCCTCACCCTAACGCGTACCCTAACCCTAACCCCTACCCTAACCCTAGCGCGTACCCTAATCCTAACCCGTACCCTAAACCGAGCCCTAACCCTAACACTAACCCTAAACCTAACCCTAACCCATACCCTACGCCCTACCCGAACCCCTCCCTGAACCCATACCCTAAACCGTACCCTAAACCTCACCCTAACCCTAACCCTAACCCTAAGCTACCCTTGACGGCTTCTGCCTCCAATAGATTTCCTAAGCACTAGTGTTTTAAGGAACAGGTTAAAAAGAGAATCCTAATGTGATTTCTTGATAATGGGTGTGTTCCTTATCTTCTCCTCGTGTCTAAAATCTTCTCCATGGCTGGACCCCCAAATAATATTCCTTTACGTGCTAAGGGGTATCTAGAGAGTGGGATAGGTTTAATAACTACCCTCACCCTAACGCGTACCCTAACCCTAACCCCTACCCGAACCCTAACGTGTACCCTAATCCTAACCCGTACCCTAAACCGAGCCCTAACCCTAACACTAGCCCTAACCCTAACCCTAAACCATACCCTACGTCCTACCCGAACTCCTCCCCGAACCCGTAACCTAAGCCGTACCCTAACCCTCACCCTAACCCTAACCCTAACCCTAATGTACCCTTGACTGCTTCTGCCTCCAATAGATTTCCTAAGCACTAGTGTTTTAAGGAACAGGTTAAAAAGAGAATCCTAATGTGATTTCGTGATAATGGGTGTGTTCCTTATCTTCTCCTAGTGTCTAAACTCTTCTCCATGGCTGGACCCCCAAATAATATTCCTTTACGTGCTAAGGTGTATCTAGAGAGTGTGATAGGTTTAATAACTACCCTCACCGTAACGCGTACCCTAACCCTAACCGCTACCCTAACCCTAACGAGTACCCTAATCCTAACCCGTACCCTAAACCGAGCCCTAACTCTAACACTAACCCTAACCCTAACCCTAACCCATACCCTACGCCCTACCCGAAACCCTGCCCGAACCCGTACCCTAAGCCGTACCCTAACCCTCACCCTAACCCTAACCCTAACCCTAAGCTACCCTTGACTGCTTCTGCCTCCAATAGATTTCCTAACCACTAGTGTTTTAAGGAACAGTTTAAAAAGAGAATCATATTGTGATTTCATGATAATGGGTGTGTTCCTTATCTTCTCCTAGTGTCTAAACCCTTCTCCATGGCTGAACCCCCATATAATATTCCTTTACGTGCTAAGGGGTATCTAGAGAGTGGGATAGGTTTAATAACTACCCTCACCCTAAAGCGTACCCTAACCCTAACCCCTACCCTAACACTAACGCGTACCCTAATCCTAACCCGTACCCTAAACCGAGCCCTAACCCTAACACTAACCCTAACCCTAACCCTAACCCATAGCCTACGCCCTACCCGAACCCCTCCCCGAACCCGTACCCTAAGCCATACCCTATCCCTCACCCTAACCCTAACCCTAACCCTAAGCTACCCTTGACTGCTTCTGCCTCCAATAGATTTCCTAAGCACTAGTGTTTTAAGGAACAGGTTAAAAAGAGAATCCTAATGTGATTTCTTGATAATGGGTGTGTTCCTTATCTTCTCCTAGTGTCTAAACCCTTCTCCATGGCTGAACCCCCAAATAATATTCCTTTACGTGCTAAGGGGTATCTAGAGAGTGGGATAGGTTTAATAACTACCCTCACCCTAAAGCGTACCCTAACCCTAACCCCTACCCTGACCCTAACGCGTACCCTAATCCTAACCTGTACCCTAAACCGAGCCCTAACCCTAACACTAGCCCTAACCCTAACCCTAACCCATACCCTACGCCCTACCCGAACCCCTCCCCGAACCCGTACCCTAAGAAGTACCCTAACCCTCACCCTAACCCTAACCCTAACCCTAAGCTACCCTTGACGGCTTCTGCCTCCAATAGATTTCCTAAGCACTAGTGTTTTAAGGAACAGGTTAAAAAGAGAATCCTAATGTGATTTCTTGATAATGGGTGTGTTCCTTATGTTCTCCTCGTGTCTAAACTCTTCTCCATGGCTGGACCCCCAAATAATATTCCTTTACGTGCTAAGGGGTATCTAGAGAGTGGGATAGGTTTAATAACTACCCTCACCCTAACGCGTACCCTAACCCTAACCCCTACCCGAACCCTAACGTGTACCCTAATCCTAACCCGTACCCTAAACCGAGCCCTAACCCTAACACTAGCCCTAACCCTAACCCTAAACCATACCCTACGTCCTACCCGAACCCCTCCCCGAACCCGTAACCTAAGCCGTACCCTAACAATCACCCTAACCCTAACCCTAACCCTAATCTACCCTTGACTGCTTCTGCCTCCAATAGATTTCCTAAGCACTAGTGTTTTAAGGAACAGGTTAAAAAGAGAATCCTAATGTGATTTCGTGATAATGAGTGTGTTCCTTATCTTCTCCTAGTGTCTAAACTCTTCTCCATGGCTGGACCCCCAAATAATATTCCTTTACGTGCTAAGGTGTATCTAGAGAGTGTGATAGGTTTAATAATTACCCTCACCCTAACGCGTACCCTAACCCTAACCGCTACCCTAACCCTAACGAGTACCCTAATCCTAACCCGTACCCTAAACCGAGCCCTAACTCTAACACTAACCCTAACCCTAACCCTAACCCATACCCTACGCCCTACCCGAAACCCTGCCCGAACCCGTACCCTAAGCCGTACCCTAACCCTCACCCTAACCCTAACCCTAACCCTAAGCTACCCTTGACTGCTTCTGCCTCCAATAGATTTCCTAAGCACTAGTGTTTTAAGGAACAGGTTAAAAAGAGAATCCTAATGTGATTTCTTGATAATGGGTGTGTTCCTTATCTTCTCCTAGTGTCTAAACTCTTCTCCATGGCTGGACCCCCAAATAATATTCCTTTACGTACTAAGGGGTATCTAGAGAGTGGGATAGGTTTAATAACTAACCTCACCCTATCGCGTACCCTAACCCTAACACCTACCCTAACACTAACGCGTACCCTAATCCTAACCCGTACCCTAAACCGAGCCCTAACCCTAACACTAACCCTAACCCTAACCCTAACCCATACCCTACGCCCTACCCGAACCCCTCACCGAACCCGAACCCTAAGCCGTACCCTAACCCTCACCCTAACCCTAATCCTAACCCTAAGCTACCCTTGACGGCTTCTGCCTCCAATAGATTTCCTAAGCAATAGTGTTTTAAGGAACAGGTTAAAAAGAGAATCCTAATGTGATTTCGTGATAATGGGTGTGTTCCTTATCTTCTCCTAGTGTCTAAACTCTTCTCCATGGCTGGACCCCGAAATAATATTCCTTTACGTGCTAAGGGGTATCTAGAGAGTGGGATAGGTTTAATAACTACCCTCACCCTAAAGCGTACCCTAAACCTAAACCCTACCCTAACACTAACGCGTACCCTAATCCTAACCCGTAACCTAAACCGAGCCCTAACCCTAACACTAATCCTAACCCTAACTCTAACCCATACCCTACGGCCTACCCGAACCCCTCCCCGAACCCGTAACCTAAGCCGTACCCTAACCCTCACCCTAACCCTAACCCTAACCCTAAGCTACCCTTGACGGCTTCTGCCTCCAATAGATTTCCTAAGCACTAGTGATTTAAGGAACAGGTTAAAAAGAGAATCCTAATGTGATTTCTTGATAATGGGTGTGTTCCTTATCTTCTCGTGTCTATACTCTTCTCCATGGCTGGACCCACAAATAATATTCCTTTTCGTGCTAAGGGGTATCTAGAGAGTGGGTTAGGTTTAATAACTTCCCTCACCCTAACGCGTATCCTAACCCTAACCCCTACCCTAACCGTAACGCGTACCCTAATCCTAACCCGTACCCTAAACCGAGCCCTAACCCTAACACTAGCCCTAACCCTAACCCTAACCCATACCCCTCCCCGAACCCGTACCCTAAGCCGTACCCTAACCCTCACCCTAACCCTAACCCTAACCCTAAGCTACCCTTGACTGCTTCTGCCTCCAATAGATTTCCTAAGCACTAGTGTTTTAAGGAACACTTTAAAAAGAGAATCACATTGTGATTTCTTGATAATGGGTGTGTTCCTTATCTTCTCCTCGTGTCTAAACTCTTCTCCATGGCTGGACCCCCAAATAATAGTCCTTTACGTGCTAAGGGGTATCTAGAGAGTGTGATAGGTTTAATAACTACCCCCACCCTAACGCGTACCCTAACCCTAACCCCTACCGTAACCCTAACGCGTACCCTAACCCGAGCCCTAACCCTAACACTAACCCTAACCCTAACCCTAACCCATACCCTACGCCCTACCCGAACCCCTCCCCGAACCCGTACCCTAAGCCATACCCTAACCCTCACCCTAACCCTAACCCTAACCCTAAGCTACCCTTGACGGCTTCTGCCTCCAATAGATTTCCTAAGCACTAGTGTTTTAAGAGACAGGTTAAAAAGAGAATCCTAATGTGATTTCGTGATAATGGGTGTGTTCCTTATCTTCTCCTCGTGTCTAAACTCTTCTCCATGGCTGGACCCCCAAATAATATTCCTTTACGTACTAAGGGGTATCTAGAGAGTGGGATAGGTTTAAGAACTAACCTCACCCTATCGCGTACCCTAACCCTAACCCCTACCCGAACCCTAACGTGTACCCTAATCCTAACCCGTACCCTAAACCGAGCCCTAACCCTAACACTAGCCCTAACCCTAACCCTAAACCATACCCTACGTCCTACCCGAACCCCTCCCCGAACCCGTAACCTAAGCCGTACCCTAACCCTCACCCTAACCCTAACCCTAACCCTAATCTACCCTTGACTGCTTCTGCCTCCAATAGATTTCCTAAACACTAGTGTTTTAAGGAACAGGTTAAAAAGAGAATCCTAATGTGATTTCGTGATAATGAGTGTGTTCCTTATCTTCTCCTAGTGTCTAAACTCTTCTCCATGGCTGGACCCCCAAATAATATTCCTTTACGTGCTAAGGTGTATCTAGAGAGTGTGATAGGTTTAATAATTACCCTCACCCTAACGCGTACCCTAACCCTAACCGCTACCCTAACCCTAACGAGTACCCTAATCCTAACCCGTACCCTAAACCGAGCCCTAACTCTAACACTAACCCTAACCCTAACCCTAACCCATACCCTACGCCCTACCCGAAACCCTGCCCGAACCCGTACCCTAAGCCGTACCCTAACCCTCACCCTAACCCTAACCCTAACCCTAAGCTACCCTTGACTGCTTCTGCCTCCAATAGATTTCCTAACCACTAGTGTTTTAAGGAACAGTTTAAAAAGAGAATCATATTGTGATTTCATGATAATGGGTGTGTTCCTTATCTTCTCCTAGTGTCTAAACCCTTCTCCATGGCTGGACCCCCAAATAATATTCCTTTACGTGCTAAGGGGTATCTAGAGAGTGGGATAGGTTTAATAACTACCCTCACCCTAAAGCGTACCCTAACCCTAACCCCTACCCTAACACTAACGCGTACCCTAATCCTAACCCGTACCCTAAACCGAGCCCTAACCCTAACCCTAACTCTAACCCATACCCTACGCCCTACACGAACCCCTCCCCGAACCCGTACCCTAAGCCGTACCCTAACCCTCACCCTAACCCTAACCCTAACCCTAAGCTACCCTTGACGGCTTCTGCCTCCAATAGATTTCCTAAGCACTAGTGATTTAAGGAACAGGTTTAAAAGAGAATCCTAATGTGATTTCTTGATAATGGGTGTGTTCCTTATCTTTTCCTCGTGTCTAAACTCTTCTCCATGGCTGGACCCCCAAATAATATTCCTTTACGTGCTAAGGGGTATCTAGAGAGTGTGATAGGTTTAATAACTACCCTCACCCTAACGCGTATCCTAACCCTAACCCCTACCCTAACCCTAACGCATACCCTAATCCTAACCCGTACCCTAAACCGAGCCCTAACACTAACACTAGCCCTAACCCTAACCCTAACCCATACCCTACGCCCTACCCGAACCCCTCCCCGAACCCGTATCGTAAGCCGTACCCTAACCCTCACCCTAACCCTAACCCTAACCCTAAGCTACCCTTGACTGCTTCTGCCTCCAATAGATTTCCTAAGCACTAGTGTTTTAAGGAACAGTTTAAAAAGAGAATCATATTGTGATTTCTTGATAATGGGTGTGTTCCTTATCTTCTCCTAGTGTCTAAATTCTTCTCCGTGGCTGGACCCCCAAATAATATTCCTTTACGTGCTAAGGGGTATCTAGAGAGTGGGATAGGTTTAATAACTACCCTCACCCTAAAGCGTACCCTAACCCTAACCACTACCCTAACACTAACGCGTACCCTAATCCTAACCCGTACCCTAAACCGAGCCCTAACCCTAACACTAACCCTAACCCTAACCCTAACCCATACCCTACGGCCTACCCGAACCCCTCCCCGAACCCGTACCCTAAGCCGTACCCTAACCCTCACCCTAACCCTAACCCTAACCCTAAGCTACCCTTGACTGCTTCTGCCTCCAATAGATTTCCTAAGCACTAGTGTTTTAAGGAACAGTTTAAAAAGAGAATCACATTGTGATTTCTTGATAATGGGTGTGTTCCTTATCTTCTCCTCGTGTCTAAACTCTTCTCCATGGCTGGACCCCCAAATAATAGTCCTTTACGTGCTAAGGGGTATCTAGAGAGTGTGATAGGTTTAATAACTACCTCCACCCTAACGCGTACCCTAACCATAACCCCTACCCTAACCCTAACGCGTACCCTAATCCTAACCCGTACCCTAAACCGAGCCCTAACCCTAACACTAACCCTAACCCTAACCCTAACCCATACCCTACGCCCTACCCGAACCCCTCCCCGAACCCGTACCCTAAGCCATACCCTAACCCTCACCCTAACCCTAACCCTAACCCTAAGCTACCCTTGACGGCTTCTGCCTCCAATAGATTTCCTAAGCACTAGTGTTTTAAGGAACAGGTTAAAAAGAGAATCCTAATGTGATTTCTTGATAATGGGTGTGTTCCTTATCTTCTCCTAGTGTCTAAACTCTTCTCCATGGCTGGACCCCCAAATAATATTCCTTTACGTACTAAGGGGTATCTAGAGAGTGGGATAGGTTTAATAACTAACCTCACCCTATCGCGTACCCTAACCCTAACACCTACCCTAACACTAACGCGTACCCTAATCCTAACCCGTACCCTAAACCGAGCCCTAACCCTAACACTAACCCTAACCCTAACCCTAACCCATACCCTACGCCCTACCCGAACCCCTCACCGAACCCGTACCCTAAGCCGTACCCTAACCCTCACCCTAACCCTAATCCTAACCCTAAGCTACCCTTGACGGCTTCTGCCTCCAATAGATTTCCTAAGCAATAGTGTTTTAAGGAACAGGTTAAAAAGAGAATCCTAATGTGATTTCGTGATAATGGGTGTGTTCCTTATCTTCTCGTGTCTATACTCTTCTCCATGGCTGGACCCCCAAATAATATTCCTTTTCGTGCTAAGGGGTATCTAGAGAGTGGGATAGGTTTAATAACTTCCCTCACCCTAACGCGTATCCTAACCCTAACCCCTACCCTAACCCTAACGCGTACCCTAATCCTAACCCGTACCCTAAACCGAGCCCTAACCCTAACACTAGCCCTAACCCTAACCCTAACCCATACCCCTCCCCGAACCCGTACCCTAAGCCGTACCCTAACCCTCACCCTAACCCTAACCCTAACCCTAAGCTACCCTTGACTGCTTCTGCCTCCAATAGATTTCCTAAGCACTAGTGTTTTAAGGAACACTTTAAAAAGAGAATCACATTGTGATTTCTTGATAATGGGTGTGTTCCTTATCTTCTCCTCGTGTCTAAACTCTTCTCCATGGCTGGACCCCCAAATAATAGTCCTTTACGTGCTAAGGGGTATCTAGAGAGTGTGATAGGTTTAATAACTACCCCCACCCTAACGCGTACCCTAACCCTAACCCCTACCGTAACCCTAACGCGTACCCTAATCCTAACCCGTACCCTAAACCGAGCCCTAACCCTAACACTAACCCTAACCCTAACCCTAACCCATACCCTACGCCCTACCCGAACCCCTCCCCGAACCCGTACCCTAAGCCATACCCTAACCCTCACCCTAACCCTAACCCTAACCCTAAGCTACCCTTGACGGCTTCTGCCTCCAATAGATTTCCTAAGCACTAGTGTTTTAAGAGACAGGTTAAAAAGAGAATCCTAATGTGATTTCGTGATAATGGGTGTGTTCCTTATCTTCTCCTAGTGTCTAAACTCTTCTCCATGGCTGGACCCCCAAATAATATTTCTTTACGTACTAAGGGGTATCTAGAGAGTGGGATAGGTTTAAGAACTAACCTCACCCTATCGCGTACCCTAACCCTAACCCCTACCCTAACCCTAACGCGTACCCTAATCCTAACCCGTACCCTAAACCGAGCCCTAACCCTAACACTAACCCTAAACCTAACCCTAACCCATACCCTACGCCCTACCTGAACCCCTCCCCGAACCCGTACCCTAAGCCATACCCTAACCCTCACCCTAACCCTAACCCTAACCCTAAGCTACCCTTGACTGCTTCTGCCTCCAATAGATTTCCTAAGCACTAGTGTTTTAAGGAACAGGTTAAAAAGAGAATCCTAATGTGATTTCTTGATAATGGGTGTGTTCCTTATCTTCTCCTAGTGTCTAAACTCTTCTCCATGGCTGGACCCCCAATAATATACCTGTACGTGCTAAGGGGTATCTAGAGAGTGGGATAGGTTTAATAACTACCCTCACCCTAACGCGTACACTAACCTTAACCCCTACCCTAACCCTAACGCGTACCCTAATCCTAACCTGTACCCTAAACCGAGCCCTAACCCTAACACTAGCCCTAACCCTAACCCTAAGCCATACCCTACGCCCTACCCGAACCCCTCCCCGAACCCGTACCCTAAGCCGTACCATAACCCTCACCCTAACCCTAACCCTAACCCTAAGCTACCCTTGACGGCTTCTGCCTCCAATAGATTTCCTAAGCACTAGTGTTTTAAGGAACAGGTGAAAAAGAGAATCCTAATGTGATTTCTTGATAATGGGTGTGTTCCTTATCTTCTCCTCATGTCTAAACTCTTCTCCATGGCTGGACCCCCAAATAATATTCCTTTACGTGCTAAGGGGTATCTAGAGAGTGGGATAGGTTTAATAACTACCCTCACCCTAACGCGTACCCTAACCCTAACCCCTACCCTAACCCTAACGCATACACTAATCCTAACCTGTACCCTAAACCGAGCCCTAACCCTAACACTAACCCTAACCATAACCCTAACCCATACCCTACGGCCTACCCGAACCCCTCCCCGAACCCGTACCCTAAGCCGTACCCTAACCCTCACCCTAACCCTAACCCTAACCCTAAGCTACCCTTGACTGCTTCTGCCTCCAATAGATTTCCTAAGCACTAGTGTTTTAAGGAACACTTTAAAAAGAGAATCACATTGTGATTTCTTGATAATGGGTGTGTTCCTTATCTTCTCCTCGTGTCTAAACTCTTCTCCATGGCTGGACCCCCAAATAATAGTCCTTTACGTGCTAAGGGGTATCTAGAGAGTGTGATAGGTTTAATAACTACCCCCACCCTAACGCGTACCCTAACCATAACCCCTACCCTAACCCTAACGCGTACCCTAATCCTAACCCGTACCCTAAACCGAGCCCTAACCCTAACACTAACCCTAACCCTAACCCTAACCCATACCCTACGCCCTACCAGAACCCCTCCCCGAACCAGTACCCTAAGCCATACCCTAACCCTAAGCTACCCTTGACGGCTTCTGCCTCCAATAGATTTCCTAAGCAATAGTGTTTTAAGGAACAGGTTAAAAAGAGAATCCTAATGTGATTTCGTGATAATGGGTGTGTTCCTTATCTTCTCCTCGTGTCTAAACTCTTCTCCATGGCTGGACCCCCAAATAATATTCCTTTACGTGCTAAGGGGTATCTAGAGAGTGTGATAGGTTTAATAACTAACCCCACCCTAACGCGTACCCTAACCCTAACCCCTACCCTAACCCTAACGCGTACCCTAATCCTAACCCATACCCTAAACCGAGCCCTAACCCTAACACTAACCCTAACCCTAACCCTAACCCATACCCTACGCCCTACCCGAACCCCTCCCCGAACCCGTACCCTAAGCCATACCCTAACCCTCACCCTAACCCTAACCCTAACCCTAAGCTACCCTTAACTGCTTCTGCCTCCAATAGATTTCCTAAGCACTAGTGTTTTAAGGAACAGGTTAAAAAGAGAATCCTAATGTGATTTCTTGATAATGGGTGTGTTCCTTATCTTCTCCTAGTGTCTAAACTCTTCTCCATGGCTGGACCCCCAATAATATACCTGTACGTGCTAAGGGGTATCTAGAGAGTGGGATAGGTTTAATAACTACTCTCACCCTAACGCGTACACTAACCTTAACCCCTACCCTAACCCTAACGCGTACCCTAATCCTAACCTGTACACTAAACCGAGCCCTAACCCTAACACTAGCCCTAACCCTAACCCTAACCCATACCCTACGCCCTACCCGAACCCCTCCCCGAACCCGTACCCTAAGCCGTACCCTAACCCTCACCCTAACCCTAACCCTAACCCTAAGCTACCCTTGACGGCTTCTGCCTCCAATAGATTTCCTAAGCACTAGTGTTTTAAGGAACATGTTAAAAAGAGAATCCTTATGTGATTTCTTGATAATGGGTGTGTTCCTTATCTTCTCCTCGTGTCTAAACTCTTCTCCATGGCTGGACCCCCAAATAATATTCCCTTACGTGCTAAGGGGTATCTAGAGAGTGGGATAGGTTTAATAACTACCCTCACCCTAAAGCGTATCCTAACCCTAACCCCTACCCTAACCCTAACGCATACCCTAATCCTAACCCGTACCCTAAACCGAGCCCTAACCCTAACACTAGCCCTAACCCTAACCCTAACCCATACCCTACGCCCTACCCGAACCCCTCCCCGAACCCGTATCGTAAGCCGTACCCTAACCCTCACCCTAACCCTAACCCTAACCCTAAGCTACCCTTGACTGCTTCTGCCTCCAATAGATTTCCTAAGCACTAGTGTTTTTTTTTTTTTTTTCAAATTCTGATCTTTTTTTTTTTTTTTTTTTTTTTGTAAGGATTTTCTTATTTTATTTATTTATTTATTTATTTTTGGCTGTGTTGGGTCTTCGGTTCGTGCGAGGGCTTTCTCCAGTTGCGGCAAGCGGGGGCCACTCTTCATCGCGGTGCGGGGACCGCTCTTCATCGCGGTGCGCGGGCCTTTCTCTATCGCGGCCCCTCCCGTCGCGGGGCACAGGCTCCAGACGCGCAGGCTCAGCAATTGTGGCTCACGGGCCCAGCTGCTCCGTGGCATGTGGGATCTTCCCAGACCAGGGCTCGAACCCGTGTCCCCCGCATTAGCAGGCAGATTCTCAACCACTGCGCCACCAGGGAAGCCCAGCACTAGTGTTTTAAGGAACAGTTTAAAAAGAGAATCATATTGTGATTTCTTGATAATGGGTGTGTTCCTTATCTTCTCCTAGTGTCTAAATTCTTCTCCATGGCTGGACCCCCAAATAATATTCCTTTACGTGCTAAGGGGTATCTAGAGAGTGGGATAGGTTTAATAACTACCCTCACCCTAAAGCGTACCCTAACCCTAACCACTACCCTAACACTAACGCGTACCCTAATCCTAACCCGTACCCTTAACCGAGCCCTAACCCTAACACTAACCCTAACCCTAACCCTAACCCATACCCTACGGCCTACCCGAACCCCTCCCCGAACCCGTACCCTAAGCCGTACCCTAACCCTCACCCTAACCCTAACCCTAACCCTAAGCTACCCTTGACTGCTTCTGCCTCCAATAGATTTCCTAAGCACTAGTGTTTTAAGGAACAGTTTAAAAAGAGAATCACATTGTGATTTCTTGATAATGGGTGTGTTCCTTATCTTCTCCTCGTGTCTAAACTCTTCTCCATGGCTGGACCCCCAAATAATAGTCCTTTACGTGCTAAGGGGTATCTAGAGAGTGTGATAGGTTTAATAACTACCCCCACCCTAACGCGTACCCTAACCATAACCCCTACCCTAACCCTAACGCGTACCCTAATCCTAACCCGTACACTAAACCGAGCCCTAACCCTAACACTAACCCTAACCCTAACCCTAACCCATACCCTACGCCCTACCCGAACCCCTCCCCGAACCCGTACCCTAAGCCATACCCTAACCCTCACCCTAACCCTAACCCTAACCCTAAGCTACCCTTGACGGCTTCTGCCTCCAATAGATTTCCTAAGCACTAGTGTTTTAAGGAACAGGTTAAAAAGAGAATCCTAATGTGATTTCTTGATAATGGGTGTGTTCCTTATCTTCTCCTAGTGTCTAAACTCTTCTCCATGGCTGGACCCCCAAATAATATTCCTTTACGTACTAAGGGGTATCTAGAGAGTGGGATAGGTTTAATAACTAACCTCACCCTATCGCGTACCCTAACCCTAACACCTACCCTAACACTAACGCGAACCCTAATCCTAACCCGTACCCTAAACCGAGCCCTAACCCTAACACTAACCCTAACCCTAACCCTAACCCATACCCTACGCCCTACCCGAACCCCTCACCGAACCCGTACCCTAAGCCGTACCCTAACCCTCACCCTAACCCTAATCCTAACCCTAAGCTACCCTTGACGGCTTCTGCCTCCAATAGATTTCCTAAGCAATAATGTTTTAAGGAACAGGTTAAAAAGAGAATCCTAATGTGATTTCGTGATAATGGGTGTGTTCCTTATCTTCTCCTAGTGTCTAAACTCTTCTCCATGGCTGGACCCCCAAATAATATTCCTTTACGTGCTAAGGGGTATCTAGAGAGTGTGATAGGTTTAATAACTAACCCCACCCTAACGCGTACCCTAACCCTAACCCCTACCCTAACCCTAACGCGTACCCTAATCCTAACCCATACCCTAAACCGAGCCCTAACCCTAACACTAACCCTAACCCTAACCCTAACCCATACCCTACGCCCTACCCGAACCCCTCCCCGAACCCGTACCCTAAGCCATACCCTAACCCTCACCCTAACCCTAACCCTAACCCTAAGCTACCCTTGACTGCTTCTGCCTCCAATAGATTTCCTAAGCACTAGTGTTTTAAGGAACAGGTTAAAAAGAGAATCCTAATGTGATTTCTTGATAATGGGTGTGTTCCTTATCTTCTCCTAGTGTCTAAACTCTTCTCCATGGCTAGACCCCCAATAATATACCTGTACGTGCTAAGGGGTATCTAGAGAGTGGGATAGGTTTATAACTACCCTCACCCTAACGCGTACACTAACCTTAACCCCTACCCTAACCCTAACACCTACCCTAACACTAACGCGTACCCTAATCCTAACCCGTACCCTAAACCGAGCCCTAACCCTAACACTAACCCTAACCCTAACCCTAACCCATACCCTACGCCCTACCCGAACCCCTCACCGAACCCGTACCCTAAGCCGTACCCTAACCCTCACCCTAACCCTAATCCTAACCCTAAGCTACCCTTGACGGCTTCTGCCTCCAATAGATTTCCTAAGCAATAGTGTTTTAAGGAACAGGTTAAAAAGAGAATCCTAATGTGATTTCGTGATAATGGGTGTGTTCCTTATCTTCTCCTAGTGTCTAAACTCTTCTCCATGGCTGGACCCCGAAATAATATTCCTTTACGTGCTAAGGGGTATCTAGAGAGTGGGATAGGTTTAATAACTACCCTCACCCTAAAGCGTACCCTAAACCTAACCCCTACCCTAACACTAACGCGTACCCTAATCCTAACCCGTAACCTAAACCGAGCCCTAACCCTAACACTAATCCTAACCCTAACTCTAACCCATACCCTACGGCCTACCCGAACCCCTCCCCGAACCCGTACCCTAAGCCGTACCCTAACCCTCACCCTAACCCTAACCCTAACCCTAAGCTACCCTTGACGGCTTCTGCCTCCAATAGATTTCCTAAGCACTAGTGATTTAAGGAACAGGTTAAAAAGAGAATCCTAATGTGATTTCTTGATAATGGGTGTGTTCCTTATCTTCTCGTGTCTATACTCTTCTCCATGGCTGGACCCCCAAATAATATTCCTTTTCGTGCTAAGGGGTATCTAGAGAGTGGGATAGGTTTAATAACTTCCCTCACCCTAACGCGTATCCTAACCCTAACCCCTACCCTAACCCTAACGCGTACCCTAATCCTAACCCGTACCCTAAACCGAGCCCTAACCCTAACACTAGCCCTAACCCTAACCCTAACCCATACCCCTCCCCGAACCCGTACCCTAAGCCGTACCCTAACCCTCACCCTAACCCTAACCCTAACCCTAAGCTACCCTTGACTGCTTCTGCCTCCAATAGATTTCCTAAGCACTAGTGTTTTAAGGAACACTTTAAAAAGAGAATCACATTGTGATTTCTTGATAATGGGTGTGTTCCTTATCTTCTCCTCGTGTCTAAACTCTTCTCCATGGCTGGACCCCCAAATAATAGTCCTTTACGTGCTAAGGGGTATCTAGAGAGTGTGATAGGTTTAATAACTACCCCCACCCTAACGCGTACCCTAACCCTAACCCCTACCCTAACCCTAACGCGTACCCTAATCCTAACCCGTACCCTAAACCGAGCCCTAACCCTAACACTAACCCTAACCCTAACCCTAACCCATACCCTACGCCCTACCAGAACCCCTCCCCGAACCCGTACCCTAAGCCATACCCTAACCCTAAGCTACCCTTGACGGCTTCTGCCTCCAATAGATTTCCTAAGCAATAGTGTTTTAAGGAACAGGTTAAAAAGAGAATCCTAATGTGATTTCGTGATAATGGGTGTGTTCCTTATCTTCTCCTCGTGTCTAAACTCTTCTCCATGGCTGGACCCCCAAATAATATTCCTTTACGTGCTAAGGGGTATCTAGAGAGTGTGATAGGTTTAATAACTAACCCCACCCTAACGCGTACCCTAACCCTAACCCCTACCCTAACCCTAACGCGTACCCTAATCCTAACCCATACCCTAAACCGAGCCCTAACCCTAACACTAACCCTAACCCTAACCCTAACCCATACCCTACGCCCTACCCGAACCCCTCCCCGAACCCGTACCCTAAGCCATACCCTAACCCTCACCCTAACCCTAACCCTAACCCTAAGCTACCCTTAACTGCTTCTGCCTCCAATAGATTTCCTAAGGACTAGTGTTTTAAGGAACAGGTTAAAAAGAGAATCCTAATGTGATTTCTTGATAATGGGTGTGTTCCTTATCTTCTCCTAGTGTCTAAACTCTTCTCCATGGCTGGACCCCCAATAATATACCTGTACGTGCTAAGGGGTATCTAGAGAGTGGGATAGGTTTAATAACTACTCTCACCCTAACGCGTACACTAACCTTAACCCCTACCCTAACCCTAACGCGTACCCTAATCCTAACCTGTACACTAAACCGAGCCCTAACCCTAACACTAGCCCTAACCCTAACCCTAACCCATACCCTACGCCCTACCCGAACCCCTCCCCGAACCCGTACCCTAAGCCGTACCCTAACCCTCACCCTAACCCTAACCCTAACCCTAAGCTACCCTTGACTGCTTCTGCCTCCAATAGATTTCCTAAGCACTAGTGTTTTAAGGAACAGTTTAAAAAGAGAATCATATTGTGATTTCTTGATAATGGGTGTGTTCCTTATCTTCTCCTAGTGTCTAAATTCTTCTCCATGGCTGGACCCCCAAATAATATTCCTTTACGTGCTAAGGGGTATCTAGAGAGTGGGATAGGTTTAATAACTACCCTCACCCTAAAGCGTACCCTAACCCTAACCACTACCCTAACACTAACGCGTACCCTAATCCTAACCCGTACCCTTAACGGAGCCCTAACCCTAACACTAACCCTAACCCTAACCCTAACCCATACCCTACGGCCTACCCGAACCCCTCCCCGAACCCGTACCCTAAGCCGTACCCTAACCCTCACCCTAACCCTAACCCTAACCCTAAGCTACCCTTGACTGCTTCTGCCTCCAATAGATTTCCTAAGCACTAGTGTTTTAAGGAACAGTTTAAAAAGAGAATCACATTGTGATTTCTTGATAATGGGTGTGTTCCTTATCTTCTCCTCGTGTCTAAACTCTTCTCCATGGCTGGACCCCCAAATAATAGTCCTTTACGTGCTAAGGGGTATCTAGAGAGTGTGATAGGTTTAATAACTACCCCCACCCTAACGCGTACCCTAACCATAACCCCTACCCTAACCCTAACGCGTACCCTAATCCTAACCCGTACACTAAACCGAGCCCTAACCCTAACACTAACCCTAACCCTAACCCTAACCCATACCCTACGCCCTACCCGAACCCCTCCCCGAACCCGTACCCTAAGCCATACCCTAACCCTCACCCTAACCCTAACCCTAACCCTAAGCTACCCTTGACGGCTTCTGCCTCCAATAGATTTCCTAAGCACTAGTGTTTTAAGGAACAGGTTAAAAAGAGAATCCTAATGTGATTTCTTGATAATGGGTGTGTTCCTTATCTTCTCCTAGTGTCTAAACTCTTCTCCATGGCTGGACCCCCAAATAATATTCCTTTACGTACTAAGGGGTATCTAGAGAGTGGGATAGGTTTAATAACTAACCTCACCCTATCGCGTACCCTAACCCTAACACCTACCCTAACACTAACGCGAACCCTAATCCTAACCCGTACCCTAAACCGAGCCCTAACCCTAACACTAACCCTAACCCTAACCCTAACCCATACCCTACGCCCTACCCGAACCCCTCACCGAACCCGTACCCTAAGCCGTACCCTAACCCTCACCCTAACCCAAATCCTAACCCTAAGCTACCCTTGACGGCTTCTGCCTCCAATAGATTTCCTAAGCAATAATGTTTTAAGGAACAGGTTAAAAAGAGAATCCTAATGTGATTTCGTGATAATGGGTGTGTTCCTTATCTTCTCCTAGTGTCTAAACTCTTCTCCATGGCTGGACCCCCAAATAATATTCCTTTACGTGCTAAGGGGTATCTAGAGAGTGTGATAGGTTTAATAACTAACCCCACCCTAACGCGTACCCTAACCCTAACCCCTACCCTAACCCTAACGCGTACCCTAATCCTAACCCATACCCTAAACCGAGCCCTAACCCTAACACTAACCCTAACCCTAACCCTAACCCATACCCTACGCCCTACCCGAACCCCTCCCCGAACCCGTACCCTAAGCCATACCCTAACCCTCACCCTAACCCTAACACTAACCCTAAGCTACCCTTGACTGCTTCTGCCTCCAATAGATTTCCTAAGCACTAGTGTTTTAAGGAACAGGTTAAAAAGAGAATCCTAATGTGATTTCTTGATAATGGGTGTGTTCCTTATCTTCTCCTAGTGTCTAAACTCTTCTCCATGGCTGGACCCCCAATAATATACCTGTACGTGCTAAGGGGTATCTAGAGAGTGGGATAGGTTTAATAACTACCCTCACCCTAACGCGTAAACTAACCTTAACCCCTACCCTAACCCTAACACCTACCCTAACACTAACGCGTACCCTAATCCTAACCCGTACCCTAAACCGAGCCCTAACCCTAACACTAACCCTAACCCTAACCCTAACCCATACCCTACGCCCTACCCGAACCCCTCACCGAACCCGTACCCTAAGCCGTACCCTAACCCTCACCCTAACCCTAATCCTAACCCTAAGCTACCCTTGACGGCTTCTGCCTCCAATAGATTTCCTAAGCAATAGTGTTTTAAGGAACAGGTTAAAAAGAGAATCCTAATGTGATTTCGTGATAATGGGTGTGTTCCTTATCTTCTCCTAGTGTCTAAACTCTTCTCCATGGCTGGACCCCGAAATAATATTCCTTTACGTGCTAAGGGGTATCTAGAGAGTGGGATAGGTTTAATAACTACCCTCACCCTAAAGCGTACCCTAAACCTAACCCCTACCCTAACACTAACGCGTACCCTAATCCTAACCCGTAACCTAAACCGAGCCCTAACCCTAACACTAATCCTAACCCTAACTCTAACCCATACCCTACGGCCTACCCGAACCCCTCCCCGAACCCGTACCCTAAGCCGTACCCTAACCCTCACCCTAACCCTAACCCTAACCCTAAGCTACCCTTGACGGCTTCTGCCTCCAATAGATTTCCTAAGCACTAGTGATTTAAGGAACAGGTTAAAAAGAGAATCCTAATGTGATTTCTTGATAATGGGTGTGTTCCTTATCTTCTCGTGTCTATACTCTTCTCCATGGCTGGACCCCCAAATAATATTCCTTTTCGTGCTAAGGGGTATCTAGAGAGTGGGATAGGTTTAATAACTTCCCTCACCCTAACGCGTATCCTAACCCTAACCCCTACCCTAACCCTAACGCGTACCCTAATCCTAACCCGTACCCTAAACCGAGCCCTAACCCTAACACTAGCCCTAACCCTAACCCTAACCCATACCCCTCCCCGAACCCGTACCCTAAGCCGTACCCTAACCCTCACCCTAACCCTAACCCTAACCCTAAGCTACCCTTGACTGCTTCTGCCTCCAATAGATTTCCTAAGCACTAGTGTTTTAAGGAACACTTTAAAAAGAGAATCACATTGTGATTTCTTGATAATGGGTGTGTTCCTTATCTTCTCCTCGTGTCTAAACTCTTCTCCATGGCTGGACCCCCAAAAAATAGTCCTTTACGTGCTAAGGGGTATCTAGAGAGTGTGATAGGTTTAATAACTACCCCCACCCTAACGCGTACCCTAACCCTAACCCCTACCGTAACCCTAACGCGTACCCTAATCCTAACCCTTACCCTAAACCGAGCCCTAACCCTAACACTAACCCTAACCCTAACCCTAACCCATACCCTACGCCCTACCCGAACCCCTCCCCGAACCCGTACCCTAAGCCATACCCTAACCCTCACCCTAACCCTAACCCTAACCCTAAGCTACCCTTGACGGCTTCTGCCTCCAATAGATTTCCTAAGCACTAGTGTTTTAAGAGACAGGTTAAAAAGAGAATCCTAATGTGATTTCGTGATAATGGGTGTGTTCCTTATCTTCTCCTAGTGTCTAAACTCTTCTCCATGGCTGGACCCCCAAATAATATTCCTTTACGTACAAAGGGGTATCTAGAGAGTGGGATAGGTTTAAGAACTAACCTCACCCTATCGCGTACCCTAACCCTAACCCCTACCCTAACCCTAACGCGTACCCTAATCCTAACCCGTACCCTAAACCGAGCCCTAACCCTAACACTAACCCTAAACCTAACCCTAACCCATACCCTACGCCCTACCTGAACCCCTCCCCGAACCCGTACCCTAAGCCATACCCTAACCCTCACCCTAACCCTAACCCTAACCCTAAGCTACCCTTGACTGCTTCTGCCTCCAATAGATTTCCTAAGCACTAGTGTTTTAAGGAACAGGTTAAAAAGAGAATCCTAATGTGATTTCTTGATAATGGGTGTGTTCCTTATCTTCTCCTAGTGTCTAAACTCTTCTCCATGGCTGGACCCCCAATAATATACCTGTACGTGCTAAGGGGTATCTAGAGAGTGGGATAGGTTTAATAACTACACTCACCCTAACGCGTACACTAACCTTAACCCCTACCCTAACACTAACGCGTACCCTAATCCTAACCTGTACCCTAAACCGAGCCCTAACCCTAACACTAGCCCTAACCCTAACCCTAACCCATACCCTACGCCCTACCCGAACCCCTCCCCGAACCCGTACCCTAAGCCGTACCATAACCCTCACCCTAACCCTAACCCTAACCCTAAGCTACCCTTGACGGCTTCTGCCTCCAATAGATTTCCTAAGCACTAGTGTTTTAAGGAACAGGTGAAAAAGAGAATCCTAATGTGATTTCTTGATAATGGGTGTGTTCCTTATCTTCTCCTCATGTCTAAACTCTTCTCCATGGCTGGACCCCCAAATAATATTCCTTTACGTGCTAAGGTGTATCTAGAGAGTGGGATAGGTTTAATAACTACCCTCACCCTAACGCGTACCCTAACCCTAACCCCTACCCTAACCCTAACGCATACACTAATCCTAACCCGTACCCTAAACCGAGCCCTAACCCTAACACTAACCCTAACCATAACCCTAACCCATACCCTACGGCCTACCCGAACCCCTCCCCGAACCCGTACCCTAAGCCGTACCCTAACCCTCACCCTAACCCTAACCCTAACCCTAAGCTACCCTTGACTGCTTCTGCCTCCAATAGATTTCCTAAGCACTACTGTTTTAAGGAACACTTTAAAAAGAGAATCACATTGTGATTTCTTGATAATGGGTGTGTTCCTTATCTTCTCCTCGTGTCTAAACTCTTCTCCATGGCTGGACCCCCAAATAATAGTCCTTTACGTGCTAAGGGGTATCTAGAGAGTGTGATAGGTTTAATAACTACCCCCACCCTAACGCGTACCCTAACCATAACCCCTACCCTAACCCTAACGCGTACCCTAATCCTAACCCGTACCCTAAACCGAGCCCTAACCCTAACACTAACCTTAACCCTAACCCTAACCCATACCCTACGCCCTACCAGAACCCCTCCCCGAACCCGTACCCTAAGCCATACCCTAACCCTAAGCTACCCTTGACGGCTTCTGCCTCCAATAGATTTCCTAAGCAATAGTGTTTTAAGGAACAGGTTAAAAAGAGAATCCTAATGTGATTTCGTGATAATGGGTGTGTTCCTTATCTTCTCCTCGTGTCTAAACTCTTCTCCATGGCTGGACCCCCAAATAATATTCCTTTACGTGCTAAGGGGTATCTAGAGAGTGTGATAGGTTTAATAACTAACACCACCCTAACGCGTACCCTAACCCTAACCCCTACCCTAACACTAACGCGTACCCTAATCCTAACCCATACCCTAAACCGAGCCCTAACCCTAACACTAACCCTAACCCTAACCCTAACCCATACCCTACGCCCTACCCGAACCCCTCCCCGAACCCGTACCCTAAGCCATACCCTAACCCTCACCCTAACCCTAACCCTAACCCTAAGCTACCCTTAACTGCTTCTGCCTCCAATAGATTTCCTAAGCACTAGTGTTTTAAGGAACAGGTTAAAAAGAGAATCCTAATGTGATTTCTTGATAATGGGTGTGTTCCTTATCTTCTCCTAGTGTCTAAACTCTTCTCCATGGCTGGACCCCCAATAATATACCTGTACGTGCTAAGGGGTATCTAGAGAGTGGGATAGGTTTAATAACTACTCTCACCCTAACGCGTACACTAACCTTAACCCCTACCCTAACCCTAACGCGTACCCTAATCCTAACCTGTACACTAAACCGAGCCCTAACCCTAACACTAGCCCTAACCCTAACCCTAACCCATACCCTACGCCCTACCCGAACCCCTCCCCGAACCCGTACCCTAAGCCGTACCCTAACCCTCACCCTAACCCTAACCCTAACCCTAAGCTACCCTTGACGGCTTCTGCCTCCAATAGATTTCCTAAGCACTAGTGTTTTAAGGAACATGTTAAAAAGAGAATCCTTATGTGATTTCTTGATAATGGGTGTGTTCCTTATCTTCTCCTCGTGTCTAAACTCTTCTCCATGGCTGGACCCCCAAATAATATTCCCTTACGTGCTAAGGGGTATCTAGAGAGTGGGATAGGTTTAATAACTACCCTCACCCTAAAGCGTATCCTAACCCTAACCCCTACCCTAACCCTAACGCATACCCTAATCCTAACCCGTACCCTAAACCGAGCCCTAACCCTAACACTAGCCCTAACCCTAACCCTAACCCATACCCTACGCCCTACCCGAACCCCTCCCCGAACCCGTATCGTAAGCCGTACCCTAACCCTCACCCTAACCCTAACCCTAACCCTAAGCTACCCTTGACTGCTTCTGCCTCCAATAGATTTCCTAAGCACTAGTGTTTTAAGGAACAGTTTAAAAAGAGAATCATATTGTGATTTCTTGATAATGGGTGTGTTCCTTATCTTCTCCTAGTGTCTAAATTCTTCTCCATGGCTGGACCCCCAAATAATATTCCTTTACGTGCTAAGGGGTATCTAGAGAGTGGGATAGGTTTAATAACTACCCTCACCCTAAAGCGTACCCTAACCCTAACCACTACCCTAACACTAACGCGTACCCTAATCCTAACCCGTACCCTTAACCGAGACCTAACCCTAACACTAACCCTAACCCTAACCCTAACCCATACCCTACGGCCTACCCGAACCCCTCCCCGAACCCGTACCCTAAGCCGTACCCTAACCCTCACCCTAACCCTAACCCTAACCCTAAGCTACCCTTGACTGCTTCTGCCTCCAATAGATTTCCTAAGCACTAGTGTTTTAAGGAACAGGTTAAAAAGAGAATCCTAATGTGATTTCTTGATAATGGGTGTGTTCCTTATCTTCTCCTAGTGTCTAAACTCTTCTCCATGGCTGGACCCCCAATAATATACCTGTACGTGCTAAGGGGTATCTAGAGAGTGGGATAGGTTTAATAACTACCCTCACCCTAACGCGTACACTAACCTTAACCCCTACCCTAACCCTAACGCGTACCCTAATCCTAACCTGTACCCTAAACCGAGCCCTAACCCTAACACTAGCCCTAACCCTAACCCTAACCCATACCCTACGCCCTACCCGAACCCCTCCCCGAACCCGTACCCTAAGCCGTACCATAACCCTCACCCTAACCCTAACCCTAACCCTAAGCTACCCTTGACTGCTTCTGCCTCCAATAGATTTCCTAAGCACTAGTGTTTTAAGGAACAGGTTAAAAAGAGAATCCTAATGTGATTTCTTGATAATGGGTGTGTTCCTTATCTTCTCCTAGTGTCTAAACTCTTCTCCATGGCTGGACCCCCAATAATATACCTGTACGTGCTAAGGGGTATCTAGAGAGTGGGATAGGTTTAATAACTACCCTCACCCTAACGCGTACACTAACCTTAACCCCTACCCTAACCCTAACACCTACCCTAACACTAACGCGTACCCTAATCCTAACCCGTACCCTAAACCGAGCCCTAACCCTAACACTAACCCTAACCCTAACCCTAACCCATACCCTACGCCCTACCCGAACCCCTCACCGAACCCGTACCCTAAGCCGTACCCTAACCCTCACCCTAACCCTAATCCTAACCCTAAGCTACCCTTGACGGCTTCTGCCTCCAATAGATTTCCTAAGCAATAGTGTTTTAAGGAACAGGTTAAAAAGAGAATCCTAATGTGATTTCGTGATAATGGGTGTGTTCCTTATCTTCTCCTAGTGTCTAAACTCTTCTCCATGGCTGGACCCCGAAATAATATTCCTTTACGTGCTAAGGGGTATCTAGAGAGTGGGATAGGTTTAATAACTACCCTCACCCTAAAGCGTACCCTAAACCTAACCCCTACCCTAACACTAACGCGTACCCTAATCCTAACCCGTAACCTAAACCGAGCCCTAACCCTAACACTAATCCTAACCCTAACTCTAACCCATACCCTACGGCCTACCCGAACCCCTCCCCGAACCCGTACCCTAAGCCGTACCCTAACCCTCACCCTAACCCTAACCCTAACCCTAAGCTACCCTTGACGGCTTCTGCCTCCAATAGATTTCCTAAGCACTAGTGATTTAAGGAACAGGTTAAAAAGAGAATCCTAATGTGATTTCTTGATAATGGGTGTGTTCCTTATCTTCTCGTGTCTATACTCTTCTCCATGGCTGGACCCCCAAATAATATTCCTTTTCGTGCTAAGGGGTATCTAGAGAGTGGGATAGGTTTAATAACTTCCCTCACCCTAACGCGTATCCTAACCCTAACCCCTACCCTAACCCTAACGCGTACCCTAATCCTAACCCGTACCCTAAACCGAGCCCTAACCCTAACACTAGCCCTAACCCTAACCCTAACCCATACCCCTCCCCGAACCCGTACCCTAAGCCGTACCCTAACCCTCACCCTAACCCTAACCCTAACCCTAAGCTACCCTTGACTGCTTCTGCCTCCAATAGATTTCCTAAGCACTAGTGTTTTAAGGAACACTTTAAAAAGAGAATCACATTGTGATTTCTTGATAATGGGTGTGTTCCTTATCTTCTCCTCGTGTCTAAACTCTTCTCCATGGCTGGACCCCCAAATAATAGTCCTTTACGTGCTAAGGGGTATCTAGAGAGTGTGATAGGTTTAATAACTACCCCCACCCTAACGCGTACCCTAACCCTAACCCCTACCGTAACCCTAACGCGTACCCTAATCCTAACCCTTACCCTAAACCGAGCCCTAACCCTAACACTAACCCTAACCCTAACCCTAACCCATACCCTACGCCCTACCCGAACCCCTCCCCGAACCCGTACCCTAAGCCATACCCTAACCCTCACCCTAACCCTAACCCTAACCCTAAGCTACCCTTGACGGCTTCTGCCTCCAATAGATTTCCTAAGCACTAGTGTTTTAAGAGACAGGTTAAAAAGAGAATCCTAATGTGATTTCGTGATAATGGGTGTGTTCCTTATCTTCTCCTAGTGTCTAAACTCTTCTCCATGGCTGGACCCCCAAATAATATTCCTTTACGTACTAAGGGGTATCTAGAGAGTGGGATAGGTTTAAGAACTAACCTCACCCTATCGCGTACCCTAACCCTAACCCCTACCCTAACCCTAACGCGTACCCTAATCCTAACCCGTACCCTAAACCGAGCCCTAACCCTAACACTAACCCTAAACCTAACCCTAACCCATACCCTACGCCCTACCTGAACCCCTCCCCGAACCCGTACCCTAAGCCATACCCTAACCCTCACCCTAACCCTAACCCTAACCCTAAGCTACCCTTGACTGCTTCTGCCTCCAATAGATTTCCTAAGCACTAGTGTTTTAAGGAACAGGTTAAAAAGAGAATCCTAATGTGATTTCTGGATAATGGGTGTGTTCCTTATCTTCTCCTAGTGTCTAAACTCTTCTCCATGGCTGGACCCCCAATAATATACCTGTACGTGCTAAGGGGTATCTAGAGAGTGGGATAGGTTTAATAACTACCCTCACCCTAACGCGTACACTAACCTTAACCCCTACCCTAACACTAACGCGTACCCTAATCCTAACCTGTACCCTAAACCGAGCCCTAACCCTAACACTAGCCCTAACCCTAACCCTAACCCATACCCTACGCCCTACCCGAACCCCTCCCCGAACCCGTACCCTAAGCCGTACCATAACCCTCACCCTAACCCTAACCCTAACCCTAAGCTACCCTTGACGGCTTCTGCCTCCAATAGATTTCCTAAGCACTAGTGTTTTAAGGAACAGGTGAAAAAGAGAATCCTAATGTGATTTCTTGATAATGGGTGTGTTCCTTATCTTCTCCTCATGTCTAAACTCTTCTCCATGGCTGGACCCCCAAATAATATTCCTTTACGTGCTAAGGGGTATCTAGAGAGTGGGATAGGTTTAATAACTACCCTCACCCTAACGCGTACCCTAACCCTAACCCCTACCCTAACCCTAACGCATACACTAATCCTAACCCGTACCCTAAACCGAGCCCTAACCCTAACACTAACCCTAACCATAACCCTAACCCATACCCTACGGCCTACCCGAACCCCTCCCCGAACCCGTACCCTAAGCCGTACCCTAACCCTCACCCTAACCCTAACCCTAACCCTAAGCTACCCTTGACTGCTTCTGCCTCCAATAGATTTCCTAAGCACTACTGTTTTAAGGAACACTTTAAAAAGAGAATCACATTGTGATTTCTTGATAATGGGTGTGTTCCTTATATTCTCCTCGTGTCTAAACTCTTCTCCATGGCTGGACCCCCAAATAATAGTCCTTTACGTGCTAAGGGGTATCTAGAGAGTGTGATAGGTTTAATAACTACCCCCACCCTAACGCGTACCCTAACCATAACCCCTACCCTAACCCTAACGCGTACCCTAATCCTAACCCGTACCCTAAACCGAGCCCTAACCCTAACACTAACCTTAACCCTAACCCTAACCCATACCCTACGCCCTACCAGAACCCCTCCCCGAACCCGTACCCTAAGCCATACCCTAACCCTAAGCTACCCTTGACGGCTTCTGCCTCCAATAGATTTCCTAAGCAATAGTGTTTTAAGGAACAGGTTAAAAAGAGAATCCTAATGTGATTTCGTGATAATGGGTGTGTTCCTTATCTTCTCCTCGTGTCTAAACTCTTCTCCATGGCTGGACCCCCAAATAATATTCCTTTACGTGCTAAGGGGTATCTAGAGAGTGTGATAGGTTTAATAACTAACACCACCCTAACGCGTACCCTAACCCTAACCCCTACCCTAACCCTAACGCGTACCCTAATCCTAACCCATACCCTAAACCGAGCCCTAACCCTAACACTAACCCTAACCCTAACCCTAACCCATACCCTACGCCCTACCCGAACCCCTCCCCGAACCCGTACCCTAAGCCATACCCTAACCCTCACCCTAACCCTAACCCTAACCCTAAGCTACCCTTAACTGCTTCTGCCTCCAATAGATTTCCTAAGCACTAGTGTTTTAAGGAACAGGTTAAAAAGAGAATCCTAATGTGATTTCTTGATAATGGGTGTGTTCCTTATCTTCTCCTAGTGTCTAAACTCTTCTCCATGGCTGGACCCCCAATAATATACCTGTACGTGCTAAGGGGTATCTAGAGAGTGGGATAGGTTTAATAACTACTCTCACCCTAACGCGTACACTAACCTTAACCCCTACCCTAACCCTAACGCGTACCCTAATCCTAACCTGTACACTAAACCGAGCCCTAACCCTAACACTAGCCCTAACCCTAACCCTAACCCATACCCTACGCCCTACCCGAACCCCTCCCCGAACCCGTACCCTAAGCCGTACCCTAACCCTCACCCTAACCCTAACCCTAACCCTAAGCTACCCTTGACGGCTTCTGCCTCCAATAGATTTCCTAAGCACTAGTGTTTTAAGGAACATGTTAAAAAGAGAATCCTTATGTGATTTCTTGATAATGGGTGTGTTCCTTATCTTCTCCTCGTGTCTAAACTCTTCTCCATGGCTGGACCCCCAAATAATATTCCCTTACGTGCTAAGGGGTATCTAGAGAGTGGGATAGGTTTAATAACTACCCTCACCCTAAAGCGTATCCTAACCCTAACCCCTACCCTAACCCTAACGCATACCCTAATCCTAACCCGTACCCTAAACCGAGCCCTAACCCTAACACTAGCCCTAACCCTAACCCTAACCCATACCCTACGCCCTACCCGAACCCCTCCCCGAACCCGTATCGTAAGCCGTACCCTAACCCTCACCCTAACCCTAACCCTAACCCTAAGCTACCCTTGACTGCTTCTGCCTCCAATAGATTTCCTAAGCACTAGTGTTTTAAGGAACAGTTTAAAAAGAGAATCATATTGTGATTTCTTGATAATGGGTGTGTTCCTTATCTTCTCCTAGTGTCTAAATTCTTCTCCATGGCTGGACCCCCAAATAATATTCCTTTACGTGCTAAGGGGTATCTAGAGAGTGGGATAGGTTTAATAACTACCCTCACCCTAAAGCGTACCCTAACCCTAACCACTACCCTAACACTAACGCGTACCCTAATCCTAACCCGTACCCTTAACCGAGACCTAACCCTAACACTAACCCTAACCCTAACCCTAACCCATACCCTACGGCCTACCCGAACCCCTCCCCGAACCCGTACCCTAAGCCGTACCCTAACCCTCACCCTAACCCTAACCCTAACCCTAAGCTACCCTTGACTGCTTCTGCCTCCAATAGATTTCCTAAGCACTAGTGTTTTAAGGAACAGGTTAAAAAGAGAATCCTAATGTGATTTCTTGATAATGGGTGTGTTCCTTATCTTCTCCTAGTGTCTAAACTCTTCTCCATGGCTGGACCCCCAATAATATACCTGTACGTGCTAAGGGGTATCTAGAGAGTGGGATAGGTTTAATAACTACCCTCACCCTAACGCGTACACTAACCTTAACCCCTACCCTAACCCTAACGCGTACCCTAATCCTAACCTGTACCCTAAACCGAGCCCTAACCCTAACACTAGCCCTAACCCTAACCCTAACCCATACCCTACGCCCTACCCGAACCCCTCCCCGAACCCGTACCCTAAGCCGTACCATAACCCTCACCCTAACCCTAACCCTAACCCTAAGCTACCCTTGACGGCTTCTGCCTCCAATAGATTTCCTAAGCACTAGTGTTTTAAGGAACAAGTGAAAAAGAGAATCCTAATGTGATTTCTTGATAATGGGTGTGTTCCTTATCTTCTCCTCATGTCTAAACTCTTCTCCATGGCTGGACCCCCAAATAATATTCCTTTACGTGCTAAGGGGTATCTAGAGAGTGGGATAGGTTTAATAACTACCCTCACCCTAACGCGTACCCTAACCCTAACCCCTACCCTAACCCTAACGCATACACTAATCCTAACCCGTACCCTAAACCGAGCCCTAACCCTAACACTAACCCTAACCATAACCCTAACCCATACCCTACGGCCTACCCGAACCCCTCCCCGAACCCGTACCCTAAGCCGTACCCTAACCCTCACCCTAACCCTAACCCTAACCCTAAGCTACCCTTGACTGCTTCTGCCTCCAATAGATTTCCTAAGCACTAGTGTTTTAAGGAACACTTTAAAAAGAGAATCACATTGTGATTTCTTGATAATGGGTGTGTTCCTTATCTTCTCCTCGTGTCTAAACTCTTCTCCATGGCTGGACCCCCAAATAATAGTCCTTTACGTGCTAAGGGGTATCTAGAGAGTGTGATAGGTTTAATAACTACCCCCACCCTAACGCGTACCCTAACCATAACCCCTACCCTAACCCTAACGCGTACCCTAATCCTAACCCGTACCCTAAACCGAGCCCTAACCCTAACACTAACCCTAACCCTAACCCTAACCCATACCCTACGCCCTACCAGAACCCCTCCCCGAACCCGTACCCTAAGCCATACCCTAACCCTAAGCTACCCTTGACGGCTTCTGCCTCCAATAGATTTCCTAAGCAATAGTGTTTTAAGGAACAGGTTAAAAAGAGAATCCTAATGTGATTTCGTGATAATGGGTGTGTTCCTTATCTTCTCCTCGTGTCTAAACTCTTCTCCATGGCTGGACCCCCAAATAATATTCCTTTACGTGCTAAGGGGTATCTAGAGAGTGTGATAGGTTTAATAACTAACCCCACCCTAACGCGTACCCTAACCCTAACCCCTACCCTAACCCTAACGCGTACCCTAATCCTAACCCATACCCTAAACCGAGCCCTAACCCTAACACTAACTGTAACCCTAACCCTAACCCATACCCTACGCCCTACCCGAACCCCTCCCCGAACCCGTACCGTAAGCCATACCCTAACCCTCACCCTAACCCTAACCCTAACCCTAAGCTACCCTTAACTGCTTCTGCCTCCAATAGATTTCCTAAGCACTAGTGTTTTAAGGAACAGGTTAAAAAGAGAATCCTAAAGTGATTTCTTGATAATGGGTGTGTTCCTTATCTTCTCCTAGTGTCTAAACTCTTCTCCATGGCTGGACCCCCAATAATATACCTGTACGTGCTAAGGGGTATCTAGAGAGTGGGATAGGTTTAATAACTACTCTCACCCTAACGCGTACACTAACCTTAACCCCTACCCTAACCCTAACACGTACCCTAATCCTAACCTGTACACTAAACCGAGCCCTAACCCTAACACTAGCCCTAACCCTAACCCTAACCCATACCCTACGCCCTACCCGAACCCCTCCCCGAACCCGTACCCTAAGCCGTACCCTAACCCTCACCCTAACCCTAACCCTAACCCTAAGCTACCCTTGACGGCTTCTGCCTCCAATAGATTTCCTAAGCACTAGTGTTTTAAGGAACATGTTAAAAAGAGAATCCTTATGTGATTTCTTGATAATGGGTGTGTTCCTTATCTTCTCCTCGTGTCTAAACTCTTCTCCATGGCTGGACCCCCAAATAATATTCCCTTACGTGCTAAGGGGTATCTAGAGAGTGGGATAGGTTTAATAACTACCCTCACCCTAAAGCGTATCCTAACCCTAACCCCTACCCTAACCCTAACGCATACCCTAATCCTAACCCGTACCCTAAACCGAGCCCTAACCCTAACACTAGCCCCAACCCTAACCCTAACTCATACCCTACGCCCTACCCGAACCCCTCCCCGAACCCGTATCGTAAGCCGTACCCTAACCCTCACCCTAACCCTAACCCTAACCCTAAGCTACCCTTGACTGCTTCTGCCTCCAATAGATTTCCTAAGCACTAGTGTTTTAAGGAACAGTTTAAAAAGAGAATCATATTGTGATTTCTTGATAATGGGTGTGTTCCTTATCTTCTCCTAGTGTCTAAATTCTTCTCCATGGCTGGACCCCCAAATAATATTCCTTTACGTACTAAGGGGTATCTAGAGAGTGGGATAGGTTTAAGAACTAACCTCACCCTATCGCGTACCCTAACCCTAACCCCTACCCTAACCCTAACGCGTACCCTAATCCTAACCCGTACCCTAAACCGAGCCCTAACCCTAACACTAACCCTAAACCTAACCCTAACCCATACCCTACGCCCTACCTGAACCCCTCCCCGAACCCGTACCCTAAGCCATACCCTAACCCTCACCCTAACCCTAACCCTAACCCTAAGCTACCCTTGACTGCTTCTGCCTCCAATAGATTTCCTAAGCACTAGTGTTTTAAGGAACAGGTTAAAAAGAGAATCCTAATGTGATTTCTTGATAATGGGTGTGTTCCTTATCTTCTCCTAGTGTCTAAACTCTTCTCCATGGCTGGACCCCCAATAATATACCTGTACGTGCTAAGGGGTATCTAGAGAGTGGGATAGGTTTAATAACTACCCTCACCCTAACGCGTACACTAACCTTAACCCCTACCCTAACACTAACGCGTACCCTAATCCTAACCTGTACCCTAAACCGAGCCCTAACCCTAACACTAGCCCTAACCCTTACCCTAACCCATACCCTACGCCCTACCCGAACCCCTCCCCGAACCCGTACCCTAAGCCGTACCATAACCCTCACCCTAACCCTAACCCTAACCCTAAGCTACCCTTGACGGCTTCTGCCTCCAATAGATTTCCTAAGCACTAGTGTTTTAAGGAACAGGTGAAAAAGAGAATCCTAATGTGATTTCTTGATAATGGGTGTGTTCCTTATCTTCTCCTCATGTCTAAACTCTTCTCCATGGCTGGACCCCCAAATAATATTCCTTTACGTGCTAAGGGGTATCTAGAGAGTGGGTTAGGTTTAATAACTACCCTCACCCTAACGCGTACCCTAACCCTAACCCCTACCCTAACCCTAACGCATACACTAATCCTAACCCGTACCCTAAACCGAGCCCTAACCCTAACACTAACCCTAACCATAACCCTAACCCATACCCTACGGCCTACCCGAACCCCTCCCCGAACCCGTACCCTAAGCCGTACCCTAACCCTCACCCTAACCCTAACCCTAACCCTAAGCTACCCTTGACTGCTTCTGCCTCCAATAGATTTCCTAAGCACTACTGTTTTAAGGAACACTTTAAAAAGAGAATCACATTGTGATTTCTTGATAATGGGTGTGTTCCTTATCTTCTCCTCGTGTCTAAACTCTTCTCCATGGCTGGACCCCCAAATAATAGTTCTTTACGTGCTAAGGGGTATCTAGAGAGTGTGATAGGTTTAATAACTACCCCCACCCTAACGCGTACCCTAACCATAACCCCTACCCTAACCCTAACGCGTACCCTAATCCTAACCCGTACCCTAAACCGAGCCCTAACCCTAACACTAACCTTAACCCTAACCCTAACCCATACCCTACGCCCTACCAGAACCCCTCCCCGAACCCGTACCCTAAGCCATACCCTAACCCTAAGCTACCCTTGACGGCTTCTGCCTCCAATAGATTTCCTAAGCAATAGTGTTTTAAGGAACAGGTTAAAAAGAGAATCCTAATGTGATTTCGTGATAATGGGTGTGTTCCTTATTTCTCCTCGTGTCTAAACTCTTCTCCATGGCTGGACCCCCAAATAATATTCCTTTACGTGCTAAGGGGTATCTAGAGAGTGTGATAGGTTTAATAACTAACACCACCCTAACGCGTACCCTAACCCTAACCCCTACCCTAACCCTAACGCGTACCCTAATCCTAACCCATACCCTAAACCGAGCCCTAACCCTAACACTAACCCTAACCCTAACCCTAACCCATACCCTACGCCCTACCCGAACCCCTCCCCGAACCCGTACCCTAAGCCATACCCTAACCCTCACCCTAACCCTAACCCTAACCCTAAGCTACCCTTAACTGCTTCTGCCTCCAATAGATTTCCTAAGCACTAGTGTTTTAAGGAACAGGTTAAAAAGAGAATCCTAATGTGATTTCTTGATAATGGGTGTGTTCCTTATCTTCTCCTAGTGTCTAAACTCTTCTCCATGGCTGGACCCCCAATAATATACCTGTACGTGCTAAGGGGTATCTAGAGAGTGGGATAGGTTTAATAACTACTCTCACCCTAACGCGTACACTAACCTTAACCCCTACCCTAACCCTAACGCGTACCCTAATCCTAACCTGTACACTAAACCGAGCCCTAACCCTAACACTAGCCCTAACCCTAACCCTAACCCATACCCTACGCCCTACCCGAACCCCTCCCCGAAACCGTACCCTAAGCCGTACCCTAACCCTCACCCTAACCCTAACCCTAACCCTAAGCTACCCTTGACGGCTTCTGCCTCCAATAGATTTCCTAAGCACTAGTGTTTTAAGGAACATGTTAAAAAGAGAATCCTTATGTGATTTCTTGATAATGGGTGTGTTCCTTATCTTCTCCTCGTGTCTAAACTCTTCTCCATGGCTGGACCCCCAAATAATATTCCCTTACGTGCTAAGGGGTATCTAGAGAGTGGGATAGGTTTAATAACTACCCTCACCCTAAAGCGTATCCTAACCCTAACCCCTACCCTAACCCTAACGCATACCCTAATCCTAACCCGTACCCTAAACCGAGCCCTAACCCTAACACTAGCCCTAACCCTAACCCTAACCCATACCCTACGCCCTACCCGAACCCCTCCCCGAACCCGTATCGTAGGCCGTACCCTAACCCTCACCCTAACCCTAACCCTAACCCTAAGCTACCCTTGACTGCTTCTGCCTCCAATAGATTTCCTAAGCACTAGTGTTTTAAGGAACAGTTTAAAAAGAGAATCATATTGTGATTTCTTGATAATGGGTGTGTTCCTTATCTTCTCCTAGTGTCTAAATTCTTCTCCATGGCTGGACCCCCAAATAATATTCCTTTACGTGCTAAGGGGTATCTAGAGAGTGGGATAGGTTTAATAACTACCCTCACCCTAAAGCGTACCCTAACCCTAACCACTACCCTAACACTAACGCGTACCCTAATCCTAACCCGTACCCTTAACCGAGACCTAACCCTAACACTAACCCTAACCCTAACCCTAACCCATACCCTACGGCCTACCCGAACCCCTCCCCGAACCCGTACCCTAAGCCGTACCCTAACCCTCACCCTAACCCTAACCCTAACCCTAAGCTACCCTTGACTGCTTCTGCCTCCAATAGATTTCCTAAGCACTAGTGTTTTAAGGAACAGGTTAAAAAGAGAATCCTAATGTGATTTCTTGATAATGGGTGTGTTCCTTATCTTCTCCTAGTGTCTAAACTCTTCTCCATGGCTGGACCCCCAATAATATACCTGTACGTGCTAAGGGGTATCTAGAGAGTGGGATAGGTTTAATAACTACCCTCACCCTAACGCGTACACTAACCTTAACCCCTACCCTAACCCTAACGCGTACCCTAATCCTAACCTGTACCCTAAACCGAGCCCTAACCCTAACACTAGCCCTAACCCTAACCCTAACCCATACCCTACGCCCTACCCGAACCCCTCCCCGAACCCGTACCCTAAGCCGTACCATAACCCTCACCCTAACCCTAACCCTAACCCTAAGCTACCCTTGACGGCTTCTGCCTCCAATAGATTTCCTAAGCACTAGTGTTTTAAGGAACAAGTGAAAAAGAGAATCCTAATGTGATTTCTTGATAATGGGTGTGTTCCTTATCTTCTCCTCATGTCTAAACTCTTCTCCATGGCTGGACCCCCAAATAATATTCCTTTACGTGCTAAGGGGTATCTAGAGAGTGGGATAGGTTTAATAACTACCCTCACCCTAACGCGTACCCTAACCCTAACCCCTACCCTAACCCTAACGCATACACTAATCCTAACCCGTACCCTAAACCGAGCCCTAACCCTAACACTAACCCTAACCATAACCCTAACCCATACCCTACCGCCTACCCGAACCCCTCCCCGAACCCGTACCCTAAGCCGTACCCTAACCCTCACCCTAACCCTAACCCTAACCCTAAGCTACCCTTGACTGCTTCTGCCTCCAATAGATTTCCTAAGCACTAGTGTTTTAAGGAACACTTTAAAAAGAGAATCACATTGTGATTTCTTGATAATGGGTGTGTTCCTTATCTTCTCCTCGTGTCTAAACTCTTCTCCATGGCTGGACCCCCAAATAATAGTCCTTTACGTGCTAAGGGGTATCTAGAGAGTGTGATAGGTTTAATAACTACCCCCACCCTAACGCGTACCCTAACCATAACCCCTACCCTAACCCTAACGCGTACCCTAATCCTAACCCGTACCCTAAACCGAGCCCTAACCCTAACACTAACCCTAACCCTAACCCTAACCCATACCCTACGCCCTACCAGAACCCCTCCCCGAACCCGTACCCTAAGCCATACCCTAACCCTAAGCTACCCTTGACGGCTTCTGCCTCCAATAGATTTCCTAAGCACTAGTGTTTTAAGGAACAGGTTAAAAAGAGAATCCTAATGTGATTTCGTGATAATGGGTGTGTTCCTTATCTTCTCCTAGTGTCTAAATTCTTCTCCATGGCTGGACCCCCAAATAATATTCCTTTACGTGCTAAGGGGTATCTAGAGAGTGGGATAGGTTTAATAACTACCCTCACCCTAAAGCATACCCTAACCCTAACCACTACCCTAACACTAACGCGTACCCTAATCCTAACCCGTACCCTTAACCGAGCCCTAACCCTAACACTAACCCTAACCCTAACCCTAACCCATACCCTACGGCCTACCCGAACCCCTCCCCGAACCCGTACCCTAAGCCGTACCCTAACCCTCACCCTAACCCTAACCCTAACCCTAAGCTACCCTTGACTGCTTCTGCCTCCAATAGATTTCCTAAGCACTAGTGTTTTAAGGAACAGTTTAAAAAGAGAATCACATTGTGATTTCTTGATAATGGGTGTGTTCCTTATCTTCTCCTCGTGTCTAAACTCTTCTCCATGGCTGGACCCCCAAATAATAGTCCTTTACGTGCTAAGGGGTATCTAGAGAGTGTGATAGGTTTAATAACTACCCCCACCCTAACGCGTACCCTAACCATAACCCCTACCCTAACCCTAACGCGTACCCTAATCCTAACCCGTACACTAAACCGAGCCCTAACCCTAACACTAACCCTAACCCTAAACCTAACCCATACCCTACGCCCTACCCGAACCCCTCCCCGAACCCGTACCCTAAGCCATACCCTAACCCTCACCCTAACCCTAACCCTAACCCTAAGCTACCCTTGACGGCTTCTGCCTCCAATAGATTTCCTAAGCACTAGTGTTTTAAGGAACAGGTTAAAAAGAGAATCCTAATGTGATTTCTTGATAATGGGTGTGTTCCTTATCTTCTCCTAGTGTCTAAACTCTTCTCCATGGCTGGACCCCCATATAATATTCCTTTACGTACTAAGGGGTATCTAGAGAGTGGGATAGGTTTAATAACTAACCTCACCCTATCGCGTACCCTAACCCTAACACCTACCCTAACCCTAACGCGTACCGTAATCCTAACCCGTACCCTAAACCGAGCCCTAACCCTAACACTAACCCTAACCCTAACCCTAACCCATACCCTACGCCCTACCCGAACCCCTCCCCGAACCCGTACCCTAAGCCATACCCTAACCCTCACCCTAACCCTAACCCTAACCCTAAGCTACCCTTGACTGCTTCTGCCTCCAATAGATTTCCTAAGCACTAGTGTTTTAAGGAACAGGTTAAAAAGAGAATCCTAATATGAGTTCTTGATAATGGGTGTGTTCCTTATCTTCTCCTAGTGTCTAAACTCTTCTCCATGGCTGGACCCCCAATAATATACCTGTACGTGCTAAGGGGTATCTAGAGAGTGGGATAGGTTTAATAACTACCCTCACCCTAACGCGTACACTAACCTTAACCCCTACCCTAACCCTAACGCGTACCCTAATCTTAACCTGTACCCTAAACCGAGCCCTAACCCTAACACTAGCCCTAACCCTAACCCTAACCCATACCCTACGCCCTACCCGAACCCCTCCCCGAACCCGTACCCTAAGCCGTACCCTAACCCTCACCCTAACCCTAACCCTAACCCTAAGCTACCCTTGACGGCTTCTGCCTCCAATAGATTTCCTAAGCACTAGTGTTTTAAGGAACATGTTAAAAAGAGAATCCTTATGTGATTTCTTGATAATGGGTGTGTTCCTTATCTTCTCCTCGTGTCTAAACTCTTCTCCATGGCTGGACCCCCAAATAATATTCCCTTACGTGCTAAGGGTTATCTAGAGAGTGGGATAGGTTTAATAACTACCCTCACCCTAAAGCGTATCCTAACCCTAAGCCCTACCCTAACCCTAACGCGTACACTAATCCTAACCCGTAACCTAAACCGAGCCCTAACCCTAACACTAGCCCTAACCCTAACCCTAACCCATACCCTACGCCCTACCCGATGCCCTCCCCGAACCCGTATCGTAAGCCGTACCCTAACCCTCACCCTAACCCTAACCCTAACCCTAAGCTACCCTTGACGGCTTCTGCCTCCAATAGATTTCCTAAGCAGTAGTGTTTTAAGGAACAGGTTAAAAAGAGAATCCTAATGTGATTTCTTGATAATGGGTGTGTTCCTTATCTTCTCCTCATGTCTAAACTCTTCTCCATGGCTGGACCCCCAAATAATATTCCTTTACGTGCTAAGGGGTATCTAGAGAGTGGGATAGGTTTAATAACTACCCTCACCCTAACGCGTACCCTAACCCTAACCCCTACCCTAACCCTAACGCATACACTAATCCTAACCCGTACCCTAAACCGAGCCCTAACCCTAACACTAACCCTAACCATAACCCTAACCCATACCCTACGGCCTACCCGAACCCCTCCCCGAACCCGTACCCTAAGCCGTACCCTAACCCTCACCCTAACCCTAACCCTAACCCTAAGCTACCCTTGACTGCTTCTGCCTCCAATAGATTTCCTAAGCACTAGTGTTTTAAGGAACACTTTAAAAAGAGAATCACATTGTGATTTCTTGATAATGGGTGTGTTCCTTATCTTCTCCTCGTGTCTAAACTCTTCTCCATGGCTGGACACCCAAATAATAGTCCTTTACGTGCTAAGGGGTATCTAGAGAGTGTGATAGGTTTAATAACTACCCCCACCCTAACGCGTACCCTAACCATAACCCCTACCCTAACCCTAACGCGTACCCTAATCCTAACCCGTACCCTAAACCGAGCCCTAACCCTAACACTAACCCTAACCCTAACCCTAACCCATACCCTACGCCCTACCAGAACCCCTCCCCGAACCCGTACCCTAAGCCATACCCTAACCCTAAGCTACCCTTGACGGCTTCTGCCTCCAATAGATTTCCTAAGCAATAGTGTTTTAAGGAACAGGTTAAAAAGAGAATCCTAATGTGATTTCGTGATAATGGGTGTGTTCCTTATCTTCTCCTCGTGTCTAAACTCTTCTCCATGGCTGGACCCCCAAATAATATTCCTTTACGTGCTAAGGGGTATCTAGAGAGTGTGATAGGTTTAATAACTAACCCCACCCTAACGCGTACCCTAACCCTAACCCCTACCCTAACCCTAACGCGTACCCTAATCCTAACCCATACCCTAAACCGAGCCCTAACCCTAACACTAACCCTAACCCTAACCCTAACCCATACCCTACGCCCTACCCGAACCCCTCCCCGAACCCGTACCCTAAGCCATACCCTAACCCTCACCCTAACCCTAACCCTAACCCTAAGCTACCCTTAACTGCTTCTGCCTCCAATAGATTTCCTAAGCACTAGTGTTTTAAGGAACAGGTTAAAAAGAGAATCCTAATGTGATTTCTTGATAATGGGTGTGTTCCTTATCTTCTCCTAGTGTCTAAACTCTTCTCCATGGCTGGACCCCCAATAATATACCTGTACGTGCTAAGGGGTATCTAGAGAGTGGGATAGGTTTAATAACTACTCTCACCCTAACGCGTACACTAACCTTAACCCCTACCCTAACCCTAACGCGTACCCTAATCCTAACCTGTACACTAAACCGAGCCCTAACCCTAACACTAGCCCTAACCCTAACCCTAACCCATACCCTACGCCCTACCCGAACCCCTCCCCGAACCCGTACCCTAAGCCGTACCCTAACCCTCACCCTAACCCTAACCCTAACCCTAAGCTACCCTTGACGGCTTCTGCCTCCAATAGATTTCCTAAGCACTAGTGTTTTAAGGAACAGTTTAAAAAGAGAATCATATTGTGATTTCTTGATAATGGGTGTGTTCCTTATCTTCTCCTAGTGTCTAAATTCTTCTGAATGGCTGGACCCCCAAATAATATTCCTTTACGTGCTAAGGGGTATCTAGAGAGTGGGATAGGTTTAATAACTACCCTCACCCTAAAGCGTACCCTAACCCTAACCACTACCCTAACACTAACGCGTACCCTAATCCTAAACCGTACCCTTAACCGAGCCCTAACCCTAACACTAACCCTAACCCTAACCCTAACCCATACCCTACGGCCTACCCGAACCCCTCCCCGAACCCGTACCCTAAGCCGTACCCTAACCCTCACCCTAACCCTAACCCTAACCCTAAGCTACCCTTGACTGCTTCTGCCTCCAATAGATTTCCTAAGCACTAGTGTTTTAAGGAACAGTTTAAAAAGAGAATCACATTGTGATTTCTTGATAATGGGTGTGTTCCTTATCTTCTCCTCGTGTCTAAACTCTTCTCCATGGCTGGACCCCCAAATAATAGTCCTTTACGTGCTAAGGGGTATCTAGAGAGTGTGATAGGTTTAATAACTACCTCCACCCTAACGCGTACCCTAACCATAACCCCTACCCTAACCCTAACGCGTACCCTAATCCTAACCCGTACACTAAACCGAGCCCTAACCCTAACACTAACCCTAAACCTAAACCTAACCCATACCCTACGCCCTACCCGAACCCCTCCCCGAACCCGTACCCTAAGCCATACCCTAACCCTCACCCTAACCCTAACCCTAACCCTAAGCTACCCTTGACGGCTTCTGCCTCCAATAGATTTCCTAAGCACTAGTGTTTTAAGGAACAGGTTAAAAAGAGAATCCTAATGTGATTTCTTGATAATGGGTGTGTTCCTTATCTTCTCCTAGTGTCTAAACTCTTCTCCATGGCTGGACCCCCAAATAATATTCCTTTACGTACTAAGGGGTATCTAGAGAGTGGGATAGGTTTAATAACTAACCTCACCCTATCGCGTACCCTAACCCTAACACCTACCCTAACACTAACGCGAACCCTAATCCTAACCCGTACCCTAAACCGAGCCCTAACCCTAACACTAACCCTAACCCTAACCCTAACCCATACCCTACGCCCTACCCGAACCCCTCACCGAAACCGTACCCTAAGCCGTACCCTAACCCTCACCCTAACCCTAATCCTAACCCTAAGCTACCCTTGACGGCTTCTGCCTCCAATAGATTTCCTAAGCAATAATGTTTTAAGGAACAGGTTAAAAAGAGAATCCTAATGTGATTTCGTGATAATGGGTGTGTTCCTTATCTTCTCCTAGTGTCTAAACTCTTCTCCATGGCTGGACCCCCAAATAATATTCCTTTACGTGCTAAGGGGTATCTAGAGAGTGTGATAGGTTTAATAACTAACCCCACCCTAACGCGTACCCTAACCCTAACCCCTACCCTAACCCTAACGCGTACCCTAATCCTAACCCATACCCTAAACCGAGCCCTAACCCTAACACTAACCCTAACCCTAACCCTAACCCATACCCTACGCCTTACCCGAACCCCTCCCCGAACCCGTACCCTAAGCCATACCCTAACCCTCACCCTAACCCTAACCCTAACCCTAAGCTACCCTTGACTGCTTCTGCCTCCAATAGATTTCCTAAGCACTAGTGTTTTAAGGAACAGGTTAAAAAGAGAATCCTAATGTGATTTCTTGATAATGGGTGTGTTCCTTATCTTCTCCTAGTGTCTAAACTCTTCTCCATGGCTGGACCCCCAATAATATACCTGTACGTGCTAAGGGGTATCTAGAGAGTGGGATAGGTTTAATAACTACCCTCACCCTAACGCGTACACTAACCTTAACCCCTACCCTAACCCTAACGCGTACACTAATCCTAACCTGTACCCTAAACCGAGCCCTAACCCTAACACTAGCCCTAACCCTAACCCTAACCCATACCGTACGCCCTACCCGAACCCCTCCCCGAACCCGTACCCTAAGCCGTACCCTAACCCTCACCCTAACCCTAACCCTAACCCTAAGCTACCCTTGACGGCTTCTGCCTCCAATAGATTTCCTAAGCACTAGTGTTTTAAGGAACATGTTAAAAAGAGAATCCTTATGTGATTTCTTGATAATGGGTGTGTTCCTTATCTTCTCCTCGTGTCTAAACTCTTCTCCATGGCTGGACCCCCAAATAATATTCCCTTACGTGCTAAGGGGTATCTAGAGAGTGGGATAGGTTTAATAACTACCCTCACCCTAAAGCGTATCCTAACCCTAAGCCCTACCCTAACCCTAACGCATACCCTAATCCTAACCCGTACCCTAAACCGAGCCCTAACCCTAACACTAGCCCTAACCCTAACCCTAACCCATACCCTACGCCCTACCCGATCCCCTCCCCGAACCCGTATCGTAAGCCGTACCCTAACCCTCACCCTAACCCTAACCCTAACCCTAAGCTACCCTTGACGGCTTCTGCCTCCAATAGATTTCCTAAGCAGTAGTGTTTTAAGGAACAGGTTAAAAAGAGAATCCTAATGTGATTTCTTGATAATGGGTGTGTTCCTTATCTTCTCCTATTGTCTAAAATCTTCTCCATGGCTGGACCCCCAAATAATATTCCTTTACGTGCTAAGGGGTATCTAGAGAGTGGGATAGGTTTAATAACTACCCTCACCCTAAAGCGTATCCTAACCCTAACCCCTACCCTAACCCTAACGCATACCCTAATCCTAACCCGTACCCTAAACCGAGCCCTAACCCTAACACTAGCCCTAACCCTAACCCTAACCCATACCCTACGCCCTACCCGAACCCCTCCCCGAACCCGTATCGTAAGCCGTACCCTAACCCTCACCCTAAACCTAACCCTAACCCTAAGCTACCCTTGACTGCTTCTGCCTCCAATAGATTTCCTAAGCACTAGTGTTTTAAGGAACAGGTTAAAAAGAGAATCCTAATGTGATTTCTTGATAATGGGTGTGTTCCTTATCTTCTCCTCGTGTCTAAACTCTTCTCCATGGCTGGACCCCCAAATAATATTCCTTTACGTGCTAAGGGGTATCTAGAGAGTGTGATAGGTTTAATAACTACCCCCACCCTAACGCGTAACCTAACCCTAACCCCTGCCCTAACCCTAACGCGTACCCTAATCCTAACCCGTACCCTAAACCGAGCCCTAAACCTGACACTAGCCCTAACCCTAACCCTAACCCATACCCTACGCCCTACCCGAACACCTCCCCGAACCCGTACCCTAAGCCGTACCCTAACCCTCACCCTAACCCTAACCCTAACCCTAAGCTACCCTTGACGGCTTCTGCCTCCAATAGATTTCCTAAGCACTAGTGTTTTAAGGAACATGTTAAAAATAGAATCCTAATGTGATTTCTTGATAATGGGTGTGTTCCTTGTCTTCTCCTCGTGTCTAAACTCTTCTCCATGGCTGGACCCCCAAATAATACTCCTTTATGTGCTAAGGGGTATCTAGAGAGTGTGATAGGTTTAATAACTACCCTCACACTAACGCGTACCCTAACCCTAACCCCTACCCTAACACTAGCGCGTACCCTAATCCTAACCCGTACCCTAAACCGAGCCCTAACCCTAACACTAACTCTAACCCTAACCCTAACCCATACCCTACGCCCTACCCGAACCCCTCCCTGAACCCGTACCCTAAACCGTACCCTAACCCTCACCCTAACCCTAACCCTAACCCTAAGCTACCCTTGACGGCTTCTGCCTCCAATAGATTTCCTAAGCACTAGTGTTTTAAGGAACAGGTTAAAAAGAGAATCCTAATGTGATTTCTTGATAATGGGTGTGTTCCTTATCTTCTCCTCGTGTCTAAACTCTTCTCCATGGCTGGACACCCAAATAATATTCCTTTACGTGCTAAGGGGTATCTAGAGAGTGGGATAGGTTTAATAACTACCCTCACCCTAACGCGAACCCTAACCCTAACCCCTACCCGAACCCTAACGCGTACCCTAATCCTAACCCGTACCCTAAACCGAGCCCTAACCCTAACACTAGCCCTAAACCTAACCCTAACCCATACCCTACGCCCTACCCGAACCCCTCCCCGAACCCATACCCTAAGCCGTACCCTAACCCTCACCCTAACCCTAACCCTAACCCTAACCCTAAGCTACCCTTGACTGCTTCTGCCTCCAATAGATTTCCTAAGCACTAGTGTTTTAAGGAACAGGTTAAAAAGAGAATCCTAATGTGATTTCTTGATAATGGGTGTGTTCCTTATCTTCTCCTCGTGTCTAAACTCTTCTCCATGGCTGGACCCCCAAATAATAGTCCTTTACGTGCTAAGGGGTATCTAGAGAGTGTGATAGGTTTAATAACTACGCCCACCCTAACGCGTACCCTAACCCTAACCCCTACCCTAACCCTAACGCGTACCCTAATCCTAACCCGTACCCTAAACCGAGCCCTAACCCTAACACTAACCCTAACCCCTAACCCTAACCCATACCCTACGCCCTACCCGAACCCCTCCCCGAACCCGTACCCTAAGCCGTACCCTAACCCTCACCCTAACCCTAACCCTAACCCTAAGCTACCCTTGACTGCTTCTGCCTCCAATAGATTTCTAAGCACTAGTGTTTTAAGGAACAGGTTAAAAAGAGAATCCTAATGTGATTTCTTGATAATGGGCGTGTTCCTTATCTTCTCCTAGTGTCTAAACTCTTCTCCATGGCTGGACCCCCAAATAATATTCCTTTACGTGCTAAGGGGTATCTAGAGAGTGGGATAGGTTTAATAACTACCCTCACCCTAACGCGTACCCTAACCCTAACCCCTACCCGAACCCTAACGTGTACCCTAATCCTAACCCGTATCCTAAACCGAGCCCTAACCCTAACACTAGCCCTAACCCTAACCCTAAACCATACCCTACGTCCTACCCGAACTCCTCCCCGAACCCGTAACCTAAGCCGTACCCTAACCCTCACCCTAACCCTAACCCTAACCCTAATGTACCCTTGACTGCTTCTGCCTCCAATAGATTTCCTAAGCACTAGTGTTTTAAGGAACAGGTTAAAAAGAGAATCCTAATGTGATTTCGTGATAATGGGTGTGTTCCTTATCTTCTCCTAGTGTCTAAACTCTTCTCCATGGCTGGACCCCCAAATAATATTCCTTTACGTGCTAAGGTGTATCTAGAGAGTGTGATAGGTTTAATAACTACCCTCACCGTAACGCGTACCCTAACCCTAACCGCTACCCTAACCCTAACGAGTACCCTAATCCTAACCCGTACCCTAAACCGAGCCCTAACTCTAACACTAACCCTAACCCTAACCCTAACCCATACCCTACGCCCTACCCGAAACCCTGCCCGAACCCGTACCCTAAGCCGTACCCTAACCCTCACCCTAACCCTAACCCTAACCCTAAGCTACCCTTGACTGCTTCTGCCTCCAATAGATTTCCTAACCACTAGTGTTTTAAGGAACAGTTTAAAAAGAGAATCATATTGTGATTTCATGATAATGGGTGTGTTCCTTATCTTCTCCTAGTGTCTAAACCCTTCTCCATGGCTGGACCCCCAAATAATATTCCTTTACGTGCTAAGGGGTATCTAGAGGGTGGGATAGGTTTAATAACTACCCTCACCCTAAAGCGTACCCTAACCCTAACCCCTACCCTAACACTAACGCGTACCCTAATCCTAACCCGTACCCTAAACCGAGCCCTAACCCTAACACTAACCCTAACCCTAAATCTAACACATACCCTACGCCCTACCCGAACACCTCCCCGAACCCGTACCCTAAGCCGTACCCTAACCCTCACCCTAACCCTAACCCTAACCCTAAGCTACCCTTGACGGCTTCTGCCTCCAATAGATTTCCTAAGCACTAGTGTTTTAAGGAACATGTTAAAAAGAGAATCCTAATATGATTTCTTGATAATGGGTGTGTTCCTTGTCTTCTCCTCGTGTCTAAACTCTTCTCCATGGCTGGACCCCCAAATAATATTCCTTTATGTGCTAAGGGGTATCTAGAGAGTGTGATAGGTTTAATAACTACCCTCACCCTAATGCGTACCCTAACCATAACCCCTACCCTAACCCTAGCGCGTACCCTAATCCTAACCCGTACCCTAAACCGAGCCCTAACCCTAACACTAACTCTAACCCTAACCCTAACCCATACCCTACGCCCTACCCGAACCCCTCCCTGAACCCGTACCCTAAACCGTACCCTAACCCTCACCCTAACCCTAACCCTAACCCTAAGCTACCCTTGACGGCTTCTGCCTCCAATAGATTTCCTAAGCACTAGTGTTTTAAGGAACAGGTTAAAAAGAGAATCCTAATGTGATTTCTTGATAATGGGTGTGTTCCTTATCTTCTCCTCGTGTCTAAACTCTTCTCCATGGCTGGACTCCCAAATAATATTCCTTTACGTGCTAAGGGGTATCTAGAGAGTGGGATAGGTTTAATAACTACCCTCACACTAACACGTACCCTAACCCTAACCCCTACCCGAACCCTAACGCGTACCCTAATCCTAACCCGTACCCTAAACCGAGCCCTAACCCTAACACTAGCCCTAACCCTAACCCTAACCCATACCCTACGCCCTACCCGAACCCCTCCCCGAACCCGTACCCTAAGCCGTACCCTAACCCTCACCCTAACCCTAACCCTAACCCTAAGCTACCCTTGACTGCTTCTGCCTCCAATAGATTTCCTAAGCACTAGTGTTTTAAGGAACAGTTTAAAAAGAGAATCACATTGTGATTTCTTGATAATGGGTGTGTTCCTTATCTTCTCCTAGTGTCTAAACTCTTCTCCATGTCTGGACCCCCAAATAATATTCCTTTACGTGCTAAGGGGTATCTAGAGAGTGTGATAGGTTTAATAACTACCCCCACCCTAACGCGTACCCTAACCCTAACCCCTACCCTAACCCTAACGCGTACCCTAATCCTAACCCGTACCCTAAACCGAGCCCTAACCCTAACACTAACCCTAACCCTAACCCTAACCCATACCCAACGCCCTACCCGAACCCCTCCCCGAACCCGTACCCTAAGCCATACCCTAACCCTCAACCTAACCCTAACCCTAACCCTAAGCTACCCTTGACTGCTTCTGCCTCCAATAGATTTCCTAAGCACTAGTGTTTTAAGGAACAGGTTAAAAAGAGAATCCTAATGTGATTTCGTGATAATGGGTGTGTTCCTTATCTTCTCCTAGTGTCTAAACCCTTCTCCATGGCTGGACCCCCAATAATATTCTTGTACGTGCTAAGGGGTATCTAGAGAGTGGGATAGGTTTAATAACTACCCTCACCCTAACGCGTACACTAACCCTAACCCCTACCCTGACCCTAACGCGTACCCTAATCCTAACCTGTACCCTAAACCGAGCCCTAACCCTAACACTAGCCCTAATCCTAACCCTAAACCATACGCTACGCCCTACCCGAACCCCTCCCCGAACCCGTACCCTAAGAAGTACCCTAACCCTCACCCTAACCCTAACCCTAACCCTAAGCTACCCTTGACGGCTTCTGCCTCCAATAGATTTCCTAAGCACTAGTGTTTTAAGGAACATGTTAAAAAGAGAATCCTAATGTGATTTCTTGATAATGGGTGTGTTCCTTATCTTCTCCTCGTGTCTAAACTCTTCTCCATGGCTGGACCCCCAAATAATATTCCTTTATGTGCTAAGGGGTATCTAGAGAGTGTGATAGGTTTAATAACTAACCTCACCCTAACGCGTACCCTAACCCTAACCCCTACCCTAACCCTAGCGCGTACCCTAATCCTAACCCGTACCCTAAACCGAGCCCTAACCCTAACACTAACCCTAACCCTAAGCCTAACCCATACCCTACGCCCTACCCGAAACCCTGCCCGAACCCGTACCCTAAGCCGTACCCTAACCCTCACCCTAACCCTAACCCTAACCCTAAGCTACCCTTGACTGCTTCTGCCTCCAATAGATTTCCTAACCACTAGTGTTTTAAGGAACAGTTTAAAAAGAGAATCACATTGTGATTTCTTGATAATGGGTGTGTTCCTTATCTTCTCCTCGTGTCTAAACTCTTCTCCATGGCTGGACCCCCAAATAATAGTCCTTTACGTGCTAAGGGGTATCTAGAGAGTGTGATAGGTTTAATAACTACGCCCACCCTAACGCGTACCCTAACCCTAACCCCTACCCTAACCCTAACGCGTACCCTAATCCTAACCCGTACCCTAAACCGAGCCCTAACCCTAACACTAACCCTAACCCTAACCCTAACCCATACCCTACGCCCTACCCGAACCCCTCCCTGAACCCGTACCCTAAACCGTACCCTAACCCTCACCCTAACCCTAACCCTAACCCTAAGCTACCCTTGACGGCTTCTGCCTCCAATAGATTTCCTAAGCACTAGTGTTTTAAGGAACAGGTTAAAAAGAGAATCCTAATGTGATTTCTTGATAATGGGTGTGTTCCTTATCTTCTCCTCGTGTCTAAACTCTTCTCCATGGCTGGACTCCCAAATAATATTCCTTTACGTGCTAAGGGGTATCTAGAGAGTGGGATAGGTTTAATAACTACCCTCACACTAACGCGTACCCTAACCCTAACCCCTACCCGAACCCTAACGCGTACCCTAATCCTAACCCGTACCCTAAACCGAGCCCTAACCCTAACACTAGCCCTAACCCTAACCCTAACCCATACCCTACGCCCTACCCGAACCCCTCCCCGAACCCGTACCCTAAGCCGTACCCTAACCCTCACCCTAACCCTAACCCTAACCATAAGCTACCCTTGACTGCTTCTGCCTCCAATAGATTTCCTAAGCACTAGTGTTTTAAGGAACAGGTTAAAAAGAGAATCCTAATGTGATTTCGTGATAATGGGTGTGTTCCTTATCTTCTCCTAGTGTCTAAACTCTTCTCCATGTCTGGACCCACAAATAATATTCCTTTACGTGCTAAGGGGTATCTAGAGAGTGTGATAGGTTTAATAACTACCCCCACCCTAACGCGTACCCTAACCCTAACCCCTACCCTAACCCTAACGCGTACCCTAATCCTAACCCGTACCCTAAACCGAGCCCTAACCCTAACACTAACCCTAACCCTAACCCTAACCCATACCCAACGCCCTACCCGAACCCCTCCCCGAACCCGTACCCTAAGCCATACCCTAACCCTCAACCTAACCCTAACCCTAACCCTAAGCTACCCTTGACTGCTTCTGCCTCCAATAGATTTCCTAAGCACTAGTGTTTTAAGGAACAGGTTAAAAAGAGAATCCTAATGTGATTTCGTGATAATGGGTGTGTTCCTTATCTTCTCCTAGTGTCTAAACTCTTCTCCATGGCTGGACCCCCAATAATATTCTTGTACGTGCTAAGGGGTATCTAGAGAGTGGGATAGGTTTAATAACTACCCTCACCCTAACGCGTACACTAACCCTAACCCCTACCCTGACCCTAACGCGTACCCTAATCCTAACCTGTACCCTAAACCGAGCCCTAACCCTAACACTAGCCCTAACCCTAACCCTAAACCATACGCTACGCCCTACCCGAACCCCTCCCCGAACCCGTACCCTAAGAAGTACCCTAACCCTCACCCTAACCCTAACCCTAACCCTAAGCGACCCTTGACGGCTTCTGCCTCCAATAGATTTCCTAAGCACTAGTGTTTTAAGGAACATGTTAAAAAGAGAATCCTAATGTGATTTCTTGATAATGGGTGTGTTCCTTATCTTCTCCTCGTGTCTAAACTCTTCTCCATGGCTGGACCCCCAAATAATATTCCTTTATGTGCTAAGGGGTATCTAGAGAGTGTGATAGGTTTAATAACTAACCTCACCCTAACGCGTACCCTAACCCTAACCCCTACCCTAACCCTAGCGCGTACCCTAATCCTAACCCGTGCCCTAAACCGAGCCCTAACCCTAACACTAACCCTAACCCTAACCCTAACCCATACCCTACGCCCTACCCGAAACCCTGCCCGAACCCGTACCCTAAGCCGTACCCTAACCCTCACCCTAACCCTAACCCTAACCCTAAGCTACCCTTGACTGCTTCTGCCTCCAATAGATTTCCTAACCACTAGTGTTTTAAGGAACAGTTTAAAAAGAGAATCATATTGTGATGTCATGATAATGGGTGTGTTCCTTATCTTCTCCTAGTGTCTAAACCCTTCTCCATGGCTGGACCCCCAAATAATATTCCTTTACGTGCTAAGGGGTATCTAGAGAGTGGGATAGGTTTAATAACTACCCTCACCCTAAAGCGTACCCTAACCCTAACCCCTACCCTAACACTAACGCATACCCTAATCCTAACCCGTACCCTAAACCGAGCCCTAACCCTAACACTAACCCTAACCCTAAATCTAACCCATACCCTACGCCCTACCCGAACACCTCCCCGAACCCGTATCGTAAGCCGTACCCTAACCCTCACCCTAACCCTAACCCTAACCCTAAGCTACCCTTGACGGCTTCTGCCTCCAATAGATTTCCTAAGCACTAGTGATTTAAGGAACAGGTTTAAAAGAGAATCCTAATGTGATTTCTTGATAATGGGTGTGTTCCTTATCTTTTCCTCGTGTCTAAACTCTTCTCCATGGCTGGACCCCCAAATAATATTCCTTTACGTGCTAAGGGGTATCTAGAGAGTGGGATAGGTTTAATAACTACCCTCACCCTAACGCGTATCCTAACCCTAACCCCTACCCTAACCCTAACGCATACCCTAATCCTAACCCATACCCTAAACCGAGCCCTAAACCTAACACTAGCCCTAACCCTAACCCTAACCCATACCCTACGCCCTACCCGAACCCCTCCCCGAACCCGTATCGTAAGCCGTACCCTAACCCTCACCCTAACCCTAACCCTAACCCTAAGCTACCCTTGACTGCTTCTGCCTCCAATAGATTTCCTAAGCACTAGTGTTTTAAGGAACAGTTTAAAAAGAGAATCATATTGTGATTTCTTGATAATGGGTGTGTTCCTTATCTTCTCCTAGTGTCTAAATTCTTCTCCATGGCTGGACCCTCAAATAATATTCCTTTACGTGCTAAGGGGTATCTAGAGAGTGGGATAGGTTTAATAACTACCCTCACCCTAAAGCGTACCCTAACCATAACCCCTACCCTAACCCTAACGCGTACCCTAATCCTAACCCGTACCCTAAACCGAGCCCTAACCCTAACACTAACCCTAACCCTAACCCTAACCCATACCCTACGCCCTACCCGAACCCCTCCCCGAACCCGTACCCTAAGCCATACCCTAACCCTCACCCTAACCCTAACCCTAACCCTAAGCTACCCTTGACGGCTTCTGCCTCCAATAGATTTCCTAAGCACTAGTGTTTTAAGGAACAGGTTAAAAAGAGAATCCTAATGTGATTTCTTGATAATGGGTGTGTTCCTTATCTTCTCCTAGTGTCTAAACTCTTCTCCATGGCTGGACCCCCAAATAATATTCCTTTACGTACTAAGGGGTATCTAGAGAGTGGGATAGGTTTAATAACTAACCTCACCCTATCGCGTACCCTAACCCTAACACCTACCCTAACACTAACGCGTACCCTAATCCTAACCCGTAACCTAAACCGAGCCCTAACCCTAACACTAACCCTAACCCTAACCCTAACCCATACCCTACGCCCTACCCGAAACCCTCACCGAACCCGTGCCCTAAGCCGTACCCTAACCCTCACCCTAACCCTAATCCTAACCCTAAGCTACCCTTGACGGCTTCTGCCTCCAATAGATTTCCTAAGCAATAGTGTTTTAAGGAACAGGTTAAAAAGAGAATCCTAATGTGATTTCGTGATAATGGGTGTGTTCCTTATCTTCTCCTAGTGTCTAAACTCTTCTCCATGGCTGGACCCCCAAATAATATTCCTTTACGTGCTAAGGGGTATCTAGAGAGTGTGATAGGTTTAATAACTACCCCCACCCTAACGCGTACCCTAACCCTAACCCCTACCCTAACCCTAACGCGTACCCTAATCCTAACCCATACCCTAAACCGAGCCCTAACCCTAACACTAACCCTAACCCTAACCCTAACCCATACCCTACGCCCTACCCGAACCCCTCGCCGAACCCGTACCCTAAGCCATACCCTAACCCTCACCCTAACCCTAACCCTAACCCTAAGCTACCCTTGACTGCTTCTGCCTCCAATAGATTTCCTAAGCACTAGTGTTTTAAGGAACAGGTTAAAAAGAGAATCCTAATGTGATTTCTTGATAATGGGTGTGTTCCTTATCTTCTCCTAGTGTCTAAACTCTTCTCCATGGCTGGACCCCCAATAATATACCTGTACGTGCTAAGGGGTATCTAGAGAGTGGGATAGGTTTAATAACTACCCTCACCCTAACGCGTACACTAACCTTAACCCCTACCCTAACCCTAACGCGTACCCTAATCCTAACCTGTACCCTAAACCGAGCCCTAACCCTAACACTAGCCCTAACCCTAACCCTAACCCATGCCCTACGCCCTACCCGAACCCCTCCCCAAACCCGTACCCTAAGCCGTACCCTAACCCTCACCCTAACCCTAACCCTAACCCTAAGCTACCCTTGACGGCTTCTGCCTCCAATAGATTTCCTAAGCACTAGTGTTTTAAGGAACATGTTAAAAAGAGAATCCTTATGTGATTTCTTGATAATGGGTGTGTTCCTTATCTTCTCCTCGTGTCTAAACTCTTCTCCATGGCTGGACCCCCAAATAATATTCCTTTACGTGCTAAGGGGTATCTAGAGAGTGGGATACGTTTAATAACTACCCTCACCCTAACGCGTACCCTAACCCTAACCCCTACCCTAACCCTAACGCATACACTAATCCTAACCCGTACCCTAAACCGAGGCCTAACTCTAACACTAACCCTAACCCTAACCCTAACCCATAGCCTACGCCCTACCCGAACCCCTCCCCGAACCCGTACCCTAAGCCATACCCTATCCCTCACCCTAACCCTAACCCTAACCCTAAGCTACCCTTGACTGCTTCTGCCTCCAATAGATTTCCTAAGCACTAGTGTTTTAAGGAACAGGTTAAAAAGAGAATCCTAATGTGATTTCTTGATAATGGGTGTGTTCCTTATCTTCTCCTAGTGTCTAAACCCTTCTCCATGACTGGACCCCCAAATAATATTCCTTTACGTGCTAAGGGGTATCTAGAGAGTGGGATAGGTTTAATAACTACCCTCACCCTAAAGCGTACCCTAAACCTAACCCCTACCCTAACACTAACGCGTACCCTAATCCTAACCCGTAACCTAAACCGAGCCCTAACCCTAACACTAATCCTAACCCTAACTCTAAACCATACCCTACGGCCTACCCGAACCCCTCCCCGAACCCGTACCCTAAGCCGTACCCTAACCCTCACCCTAACCCTAACCCTAACCCTAAGCTACCCTTGACGGCTTCTGCCTCCAATAGATTTCCTAAGCACTAGTGATTTAAGGAACAGGTTAAAAAGAGAATCCTAATGTGATTTCTTGATAATGGGTGTGTTCCTTATCTTCTCGTGTCTATACTCTTCTCCATGGCTGGACCCCCAAATAATATTCCTTTTCGTGCTAAGGGGTATCTAGAGAGTGGGATAGGTTTAATAACTTCCCTCACCCTAACGCGTATCCTAACCCTAACCCCTACCCTAACCCTAACGCGTACCCTAATCCTAACCCGTACCCTAAACCGAGCCCTAACCCTAACACTAACCCTAACCCTAACCCTAACCCATACCCAACGCCCTACCCGAACCCCTCCCCGAACCTGTACCCTAAGCCATACCCTAACCCTCAACCTAACCCTAACCCTAAACCTAAGCTACCCTTGACTGCTTCTGCCTCCAATAGATTTCCTAAGCACTAGTGTTTTAAGGAACAGGTTAAAAAGTGAATCCTAATGTGATTTCGTGATAATGGGTGTGTTCCTTATCTTCTCCTAGTGTCTAAACTCTTCTCCATGGCTGGACCCCCAATAATATTCCTGTACGTGCTAAGGGATATCTAGAGAGTGGGATAGGTTTAATAACTACCCTCACCCTAACGCGTACACTAACCCTAACCCCTACCCTGACCCTAACGCGTACCCTAATCCTAACCTGTACCCTAAACCGAGCCCTAACCCTAACACTAGCCCTAACCCTAACCCTAACCCATACCCTACGCTCTACCCGAACCCCTCCCCGAACCCGTACCCTAAGAAGTACCCTAACCCTCACCCTAACCCTAACCCTAACCCTAAGCTACCCTTGACGGCTTCTGCCTCCAATAGATTTCCTAAGCACTAGTGTTTTAAGGAACATGTTAAAAAGAGAATCCTAATGTGATTTCTTGATAATGGGTGTGTTCCTTATCTTCTCCTCGTGTCTAAACTCTTCTCCATGGCTGGACCCCCAAATAATATTCCTTTATGTGCTAAGGGGTATCTAGAGAGTGTGATAGGTTTAATAACTACCCTCACCCTAACGCGTACCCTAACCCTAACCCCTACCCTAACCCTAGCGCGTACCCTAATCCTAACCCGTACCCTAAACCGAGCCCTAACCCTAACACTAACCCTAACCCTAACCCTAACCCATACCCTACGCCCTACCCGAACCCCTCCCTGAACCCGTACCCTAAACCGTACCCTAACCCTCACCCTAACCCTAACCCTAAACCTAAGCTACCCTTGACGGCTTCTGCCTCCAATAGATTTCCTAAGCACTAGTGTTTTAAGGAACAGGTTAAAAAGAGAATCCTAATGTGATTTCTTGATAATGGGTGTGTTCCTTATCTTCTCCTCGTGTCTAAACTCTTCTCCATGGCTGGACCCCCAAATAATATTCCTTTACGTGCTAAGGGGTATCTAGAGAGTGGGATAGGTTTAATAACTACCCTCACCCTAACGCGTACCCTAACCCTAACCCCTACCCGAACCCTAACGTGTACCCTAATCCTAACCCGTACCCTAAACCGAGCCCTAACCCTAACACTAGCCCTAACCCTAACCCTAAACCATACCCTACGTCCTACCCGAACCCCTCCCCGAACCCGTAACCTAAGCCGTACCCTAACAATCACCCTAACCCTAACCCTAACCCTAATCTACCCTTGACTGCTTCTGCCTCCAATAGATTTCCTAAGCACTAGTGTTTTAAGGAACAGGTTAAAAAGAGAATCCTAATGTGATTTCGTGATAATGAGTGTGTTCCTTATCTTCTCCTAGTGTCTAAACTCTTCTCCATGGCTGGACCCCCAAATAATATTCCTTTACGTGCTAAGGTGTATCTAGAGAGTGTGATAGGTTTAATAACTACCCTCACCCTAACGCGTACCCTAACCCTAACCGCTACCCTAACCCTAACGAGTACCCTAATCCTAACCCGTACCCTAAACCGAGCCCTAACTCTAACACTAACCCTAACCCTAACCCTAACCCATACCCTACGCCCTACCCGAAACCCTGCCCGAACCCGTACCCTAAGCCGTACCCTAACCCTCACCCTAACCCTAACCCTAACCCTAAGCTACCCTTGACTGCTTCTGCCTCCAATAGATTTCCTAACCACTAGTGTTTTAAGGAACAGTTTAAAAAGAGAATCATATTGTGATGTCATGATAATGGGTGTGTTCCTTATCTTCTCCTAGTGTCTAAACCCTTCTCCATGGCTGGACCCCCAAATAATATTCCTTTACGTGCTAAGGGGTATCTAGAGAGTGGGATAGGTTTAATAACTACCCTCACCCTAAAGCGTACCCTAACCCTAACCCCTACCCTAACACTAACGCGTAAGCTAATCCTAACCCGTACCCTAAACCGAGCCCTAACCCTAACACTAACCCTAACCCTAACTCTAACCCATACCCTACGCCCTACCCGAACCCCTCCCCGAACCCGTACCCTAAGCCGTACCCTAACCCTCACCCTAACCCTAACCCTAACCCTAAGCTACCCTTGACGGCTTCTGCCTCCAATAGATTTCCTAAGCACTAGTGATTTAAGGAACAGGTTTAAAAGAGAATCCTAATGTGATTTCTTGATAATGGGTGTGTTCCTTATCTTTTCCTCGTGTCTAAACTCTTTTCCATGGCTGGACCCCCAAATAATATTCCTTTACGTGCTAAGGGTTATCTAGAGAGTGTGATAGGTTTAATAACTACCCTCACCCTAACGCGTATCCTAACCCTAACCCCTACCCTAACCCTAACGCATACCCTAATCCTAACCCGTACCCTAAACCGAGCCCTAACCCTAACACTAGCCCTAACCCTAACCCTAACCCATACCCTACGCCCTACCCGAACCCCTCCCCGAACCCGTATCGTAAGCCGTACCCTAACCCTCACCCTAACCCTAACCCTAACCCTAAGCTACCCTTGACTGCTTCTGCCTCCAATAGATTTCCTAAGCACTAGTGTTTTAAGGAACAGTTTAAAAAGAGAATCATATTGTGATTTCTTGATAATGGGTGTGTTCCTTATCTTCTCCTAGTGTCTAAATTCTTCTCCATGGCTGGACCCCCAAATAATATTCCTTTACGTGCTAAGGGGTATCTAGAGAGTGGGATAGGTTTAATAACTACCCTCACCCTAAAGCGTACCCTAACACTAACGCGTACCCTAATCCTAACCCGTACCCTAAACCGAGCCCTAACCCTAACACTAACCCTAACCCTAACCCTAACCCATACCCTACGGCCTACCCGAACCCCTCCCCGAACCCGTACCCTAAGCCGTACCCTAACCCTCACCCTAACCCTAACCCTAACCCTAAGCTACCCTTGACTGCTTCTGCCTCCAATAGATTTCCTAAGCACTAGTGTTTTAAGGAACAGTTTAAAAAGAGAATCACATTGTGATTTCTTGATAATGGGTGTGTTCCTTATCTTCTCCTCGTGTCTAAACTCTTCTCCATGGCTGGACCCCCAAATAATATTCCTTTACGTGCTAAGGGGTATCTAGAGAGTGGGATAGGTTTAATAACTACCCTCACCCTAACGCGTACCCTAACCCTAACCCCTACCCTAACCCTAACGCATACACTAATCCTAACCCGTACCCTAAACCGAGCCCTAACCCTAACACTAACCCTAACCCTAACCCTAACCCATAGCCTACGCCCTACCCGAACCCCTCCCCGAACCCGTACCCTAAGCCATACCGTAACCCTCACCCTAACCCTAACCCTAACCCTAAGCTACCCTTGACTGCTTCTGCCTCCAATAGATTTCCTAAGCACTAGTGTTTTAAGGAACAGGTTAAAAAGAGAATCCTAATGTGATTTCTTGATAATGGGTGTGTTCCTTATCTTCTCCTAGTGTCTAAACTCTTCTCCATGGCTGGACCCCCAAATAATATTCCTTTACGTGCTAAGGGGTATCTAGAGAGTGGGATAGGTTTAATAACTACCCTCACCCTAAAGCGTACCCTAACCCTAACCACTACCCTAACACTAACGCGTACCCTAATCCTAACCCGTACCCTTAACCGAGCCCTAACCCTAACACTAACCCTAACCATAACCCTAACCCATACCCTACGGCCTACCCGAACCCCTCCCCGAACCCGTACCCTAAGCCGTACCCTAACCCTCACCCTAACCCTAACCCTAACCCTAAGCTACCCTTGACTGCTTCTGCCTCCAATAGATTTCCTAAGCACTAGTGTTTTAAGGAACAGTTTAAAAAGAGAATCACATTGTGATTTCTTGATAATGGGTGTGTTCCTTATCTTCTCCTCGTGTCTAAACTCTTCTCCATGGCTGGACCCCCAAATAATAGTCCTTTACGTGCTAAGGGGTATCTAGAGAGTGTGATAGGTTTAATAACTACCCCCACCCTAACGCGTACCCTAACCATAACCCCTACCCTAACCCTAACGCGTACCCTAATCCTAACCCGTACCCTAAACCGAGCCCTAACCCTAACACTAACCCTAACCCTAACCCTAACCCATACCCTACGCCCTACCCGAACCCCTCCCCGAACCCGTACCCTAAGCCATACCCTAACCCTAAGCTACCCTTGACGGCTTCTGCCTCCAATAGATTTCCTAAGCACTAGTGTTTTAAGGAACAGGTTAAAAAGAGAATCCTAATGTGATTTCTTGATAATGAGTGTGTTCCTTATCTTCTCTTAGTGTCTAAACTCTTCTCCATGGCTGGACCCCCAAATAATATTCCTTTACGTACTAAGGGGTATCTAGAGAGTGGGATAGGTTTAATAACTAACCTCACCCTATCGCGTACCCTAACCCTAACACCTACCCTAACACTAACGCGTACCCTAATCCTAACCCGTACCCTAAACCGAGCCCTAACCCTAACACTAACCCTAACCCTAACCCTAACCCATACCCTACGCCCTACCCGAACCCCTCACCGAACCCGTACCCTAAGCCGTACCCTAACCCTCACCCTAACCCTAATCCTAACCCTAAGCTACCCTTGACGGCTTCTGCCTCCAATAGATTTCCTAAGCAATAGTGTTTTAAGGAACAGGTTAAAAAGAGAATCCTAATGTGATTTCGTGATAATGGGTGTGTTCCTTATCTTCTCCTAGTGTCTAAACTCTTCTCCATGGCTGGACCCCCAAATAATATTCCTTTACGTGCTAAGGGGTATCTAGAGAGTGGGATAGGTTTAATAACTAACCCCACCCTAACGCGTACCCTAACCCTAACCCCTACCCTAACCCTAACGCGTACCCTAATCCTAACCCATACCCTAAACCGAGCCCTAACCCTAACACTAACCCTAACCCTAACCCTAACCCATACCCTACGCCCTACCCGAACCCCTCCCCGAACCCGTACCCTAAGCCATACCCTAACCCTCACCCTATCCCTAACCCTAACCCTAAGCTACCCTTAACTGCTTCTGCCTCCAATAGATTTCCTAAGCACTAGTGTTTTAAGGAACAGGTTAAAAAGAGAATCCTAATGTGATTTCTTGATAATGGGTGTGTTCCTTATCTTCTCCTAGTGTCTAAACTCTTCTCCATGGCTGGACCCCCAATAATATACCTGTACGTGCTAAGGGGTATCTAGAGAGTGGGATAGGTTTAATAACTACCCTCACCCTAACGCGTACACTAACCTTAACCCCTACCCTAACCCTAACGCGTACCCTAATCCTAACCTGTACACTAAACCGAGCCCTAACCCTAACACTAGCCCTAACCCTAACCCTAACCCATACCCTACGCCCTACCCGAACCCCTCCCCGAACCCGTACCCTAAGCCGTACCCTAACCCTCACCCTAACCCTAACCCTAACCCTAAGCTACCCTTGACGGCTTCTGCCTCCAATAGATTTCCTAAGCACTAGTGTTTTAAGGAACAGGTTAAAAAGAGAATCCTAATGTGATTTCTTGATAATGGGTGTGTTCCTTATCTTCTCCTAGTGTCTAAACTCTTCTCCATGGCTGGACCCCCAAATAATATTCCTTTACGTGCTAAGGGGTATCTAGAGAGTGGGATAGGTTTAATAACTACCCTCACCCTAAAGCGTACCCTAACCCTAACCACTACCCTAACACTAACGCGTACCCTAATCCTAACCCGTACCCTTAACCGAGCCCTAACCCTAACACTAACCCTAACCATAACCCTAACCCATACCCTACGGCCTACCCGAACCCCTCCCCGAACCCGTACCCTAAGCCGTACCCTAACCCTCACCCTAACCCTAACCCTAACCCTAAGCTACCCTTGACTGCTTCTGCCTCCAATAGATTTCCTAAGCACTAGTGTTTTAAGGAACAGTTTAAAAAGAGAATCACATTGTGATTTCTTGATAATGGGTGTGTTCCTTATCTTCTCCTCGTGTCTAAACTCTTCTCCATGGCTGGACCCCCAAATAATAGTCCTTTACGTGCTAAGGGGTATCTAGAGAGTGTGATAGGTTTAATAACTACCCCCACCCTAACGCGTACCCTAACCATAACCCCTACCCTAACCCTAACGCGTACCCTAATCCTAACCCGTACCCTAAACCGAGCCCTAACCCTAACACTAACCCTAACCCTAACCCTAACCCATACCCTACGCCCTACCCGAACCCCTCCCCGAACCCGTACCCTAAGCCATACCCTAACCCTAAGCTACCCTTGAAGGCTTCTGCCTCCAATAGATTTCCTAAGCACTAGTGTTTTAAGGAACAGGTTAAAAAGAGAATCCTAATGTGATTTCTTGATAATGAGTGTGTTCCTTATCTTCTCTTAGTGTCTAAACTCTTCTCCATGGCTGGACCCCCAAATAATATTCCTTTACGTACTAAGGGGTATCTAGAGAGTGGGATAGGTTTAATAACTAACCTCACCCTATCGCGTACCCTAACCCTAACACCTACCCTAACACTAACGCGTACCCTAATCCTAACCCGTACCCTAAACCGAGCCCTAACCCTAACACTAACCCTAACCCTAACCCTAACCCATACCCTACGCCCTACCCGAACCCCTCACCGAACCCGTACCCTAAGCCGTACCCTAACCCTCACCCTAACCCTAATCCTAACCCTAAGCTACCCTTGACGGCTTCTGCCTCCAATAGATTTCCTAAGCAATAGTGTTTTAAGGAACAGGTTAAAAAGAGAATCCTAATGTGATTTCGTGATAATGGGTGTGTTCCTTATCTTCTCCTAGTGTCTAAACTCTTCTCCATGGCTGGACCCCCAAATAATATTCCTTTACGTGCTAAGGGGTATCTAGAGAGTGGGATAGGTTTAATAACTAACCCCACCCTAACGCGTACCCTAACCCTAACCCCTACCCTAACCCTAACGCGTACCCTAATCCTAACCCATACCCTAAACCGAGCCCTAACCCTAACACTAACCCTAACCCTAACCCTAACCCATACCCTACGCCCTACCCGAACCCCTCCCCGAACCCGTACCCTAAGCCATACCCTAACCCTCACCCTATCCCTAACCCTAACCCTAAGCTACCCTTAACTGCTTCTGCCTCCAATAGATTTCCTAAGCACTAGTGTTTTAAGGAACAGGTTAAAAAGAGAATCCTAATGTGATTTCTTGATAATGGGTGTGTTCCTTATCTTCTCCTAGTGTCTAAACTCTTCTCCATGGCTGGACCCCCAATAATATACCTGTACGTGCTAAGGGGTATCTAGAGAGTGGGATAGGTTTAATAACTACCCTCACCCTAACGCGTACACTAACCTTAACCCCTACCCTAACCCTAACGCGTACCCTAATCCTAACCTGTACACTAAACCGAGCCCTAACCCTAACACTAGCCCTAACCCTAACCCTAACCCATACCCTACGCCCTACCCGAACCCCTCCCCGAACCCGTACCCTAAGCCGTACCCTAACCCTCACCCTAACCCTAACCCTAACCCTAAGCTACCCTTGACGGCTTCTGCCTCCAATAGATTTCCTAAGCACTAGTGTTTTAAGGAACATGTTAAAAAGAGAATCCTTATGTGATTTCTTGATAATGGGTGTGTTCCTTATCTTCTCCTCGTGTCTAAACTCTTCTCCATGGCTGGACCCCCAAATAATATTCCCTTACGTGCTAAGGGATATCTAGAGAGTGGGATAGGTTTAATAACTACCCTCACCCTAAAGCGTATCCTAACCCTAACCCCTACCCTAACCCTAACGCATACCCTAATCCTAACCCGTACCCTAAACCGAGCCCTAACCCTAACACTAGCCCTAACCCTAACCCTAACCCATACCCTACGCCCTACCCGAACCCCTCCCCGAACCCGTATCGTAAGCCGTACCCTAACCCACACCCTAACCCTAACCCTAACCCTAAGCTACCCTTGACTGCTTCTGCCTCCAATAGATTTCCTAAGCACTAGTGTTTTAAGGAACAGTTTAAAAAGAGAATCATATTGTGATTTCTTGATAATGGGTGTGTTCCTTATCTTCTCCTAGTGTCTAAATTCTTCTCCATGGCTGGACCCCCAAATAATATTCCTTTACGTGCTAAGGGGTATCTAGAGAGTGGGATAGGTTTAATAACTACCCTCACCCTAAAGCGTACCCTAACCCTAACCACTACCCTAACACTAACGCGTACCCTAATCCTAACCCGTACCCTTAACCGAGCCCTAACCCTAACACTAACCCTAACCCTAACCCTAACCCATACCCTACGGCCTACCCGAACCCCTCCCCGAACCCGTACCCTAAGCCGTACCCTAACCCTCACCCTAACCCTAACCCTAACCCTAAGCTACCCTTGACTGCTTCTGCCTCCAATAGATTTCCTAAGCACTAGTGTTTTAAGGAACAGTTTAAAAAGAGAATCACATTGTGATTTCTTGATAATGGGTGTGTTCCTTATCTTCTCCTCGTGTCTAAACTCTTCTCCATGGCTGGACCCCCAAATAATAGTCCTTTACGTGCTAAGGGGTATCTAGAGAGTGTGATAGGTTTAATAACTACCCCCACCCTAACGCGTACCCTAACCATAACCCCTACCCTAACCCTAACGCGTACCCTAATCCTAACCCGTACACTAAACCGAGCCCTAACCCTAACACTAACCCTAACCCTAACCCTAACCCATACCCTACGCCCTACCCGAACCCCTCCCCGAACCCGTACCCTAAGCCATACCCTAACCCTCACCCTAACCCTAACCCTAACCCTAAGCTACCCTTGACGGCTTCTGCCTCCAATAGATTTCCTAAGCACTAGTGTTTTAAGGAACAGGTTAAAAAGAGAATCCTAATGTGATTTCTTGATAATGGGTGTGTTCCTTATCTTCTCCTAGTGTCTAAACTCTTCTCCATGGCTGGACCCCCAAATAATATTCCTTTACGTACTAAGGGGTATCTAGAGAGTGGGATAGGTTTAATAACTAACCTCACCCTATCGCGTACCCTAACCCTAACACCTACCCTAACACTAACGCGAACCCTAATCCTAACCCGTACCCTAAACCGAGCCCTAACCCTAACACTAACCCTAACCCTAACCCTAACCCATACCCTACGCCCTACCCGAACCCCTCACCGAACCCGTACCCTAAGCCGTACCCTAACCCTCACCCTAACCCTAATCCTAACCCTAAGCTACCCTTGACGGCTTCTGCCTCCAATAGATTTCCTAAGCAATAGTGTTTTAAGGAACAGGTTAAAAAGAGAATCCTAATGTGATTTCGTGATAATGGGTGTGTTCCTTATCTTCTCCTAGTGTCTAAACTCTTCTCCATGGCTGGACCCCCAAATAATATTCCTTTACGTGCTAAGGGGTATCTAGAGAGTGTGATAGGTTTAATAACTAACCCCACCCTAACGCGTACCCTAACCCTAACCCCTACCCTAACCCTAACGCGTACCCTAATCCTAACCCATACCCTAAACCGAGCCCTAACCCTAACACTAACCCTAACCCTAACCCTAACCCATACCCTACGCCCTACCCGAACCCCTCCCCGAACCCGTACCCTAAGCCATACCCTAACCCTCACCCTATCCCTAACCCTAACCCTAAGCTACCCTTAACTGCTTCTGCCTCCAATAGATTTCCTAAGCACTAGTGTTTTAAGGAACAGGTTAAAAAGAGAATCCTAATGTGATTTCTTGATAATGGGTGTGTTCCTTATCTTCTCCTAGTGTCTAAACTCTTCTCCATGGCTGGACCCCCAATAATATACCTGTACGTGCTAAGGGGTATCTAGAGAGTGGGATAGGTTTAATAACTACCCTCACCCTAACGCGTACACTAACCTTAACCCCTACCCTAACCCTAACGCGTACCCTAATCCTAACCTGTACACTAAACCGAGCCCTAACCCTAACACTAGCCCTAACCCTAACCCTAACCCATACCCTACGCCCTACCCGAACCCCTCCCCGAACCCGTACCCTAAGCCGTACCCTAACCCTCACCCTAACCCTAACCCTAACCCTAAGGTACCCTTGACGGCTTCTGCCTCCAATAGATTTCCTAAGCACTAGTGTTTTAAGGAACATGTTAAAAAGAGAATCCTTATGTGATTTCTTGATAATGGGTGTGTTCCTTATCTTCTCCTCGTGTCTAAACTCTTCTCCATGGCTGGACCCCCAAATAATATTCCCTTACGTGCTAAGGGGTATCTAGAGAGTGGGATAGGTTTAATAACTACCCTCACCCTAAAGCGTATCCTAACCCTAACCCCTACCCTAACCCTAACGCATACCCTAATCCTAACCCGTACCCTAAACCGAGCCCTAACCCTAACACTAGCCCTAACCCTAACCCTAACCCATACCCTACGCCCTACCCGAACCCCTCCCCGAACCCGTATCGTAAGCCGTACCCTAACCCTCACCCTAACCCTAACCCTAACCCTAAGCTACCCTTGACTGCTTCTGCCTCCAATAGATTTCCTAAGCACTAGTGTTTTAAGGAACAGTTTAAAAAGAGAATCATATTGTGATTTCTTGATAATGGGTGTGTTCCTTATCTTCTCCTAGTGTCTAAATTCTTCTCCATGGCTGGACCCCCAAATAATATTCCTTTACGTGCTAAGGGGTATCTAGAGAGTGGGATAGGTTTAATAACTACCCTCACCCTAAAGCGTACCCTAACCCTAACCACTACCCTAACACTAACGCGTACCCTAATCCTAACCCGTACCCTTAACCGAGCCCTAACCCTAACACTAACCCTAACCCTAACCCTAACCCATACCCTACGGCCTACCCGAACCCCTCCCCGAACCCGTACCCTAAGCCGTACCCTAACCCTCACCCTAACCCTAACCCTAACCCTAAGCTACCCTTGACTGCTTCTGCCTCCAATAGATTTCCTAAGCACTAGTGTTTTAAGGAACAGTTTAAAAAGAGAATCACATTGTGATTTCTTGATAATGGGTGTGTTCCTTATCTTCTCCTCGTGTCTAAACTCTTCTCCATGGCTGGACCCCCAAATAATAGTCCTTTACGTGCTAAGGGGTATCTAGAGAGTGTGATAGGTTTAATAACTACCCCCACCCTAACGCGTACCCTAACCATAACCCCTACCCTAACCCTAACGCGTACCCTAATCCTAACCCGTACACTAAACCGAGCCCTAACCCTAACACTAACCCTAACCCTAACCCTAACCCATACCCTACGCCCTACCCGAACCCCTCCCCGAACCCGTACCCTAAGCCATACCCTAACCCTCACCCTAACCCTAACCCTAACCCTAAGCTACCCTTGACGGCTTCTGCCTCCAATAGATTTCCTAAGCACTAGTGTTTTAAGGAACAGGTTAAAAAGAGAATCCTAATGTGATTTCTTGATAATGGGTGTGTTCCTTATCTTCTCCTAGTGTCTAAACTCTTCTCCATGGCTGGACCCCCAAATAATATTCCTTTACGTACTAAGGGGTATCTAGAGAGTGGGATAGGTTTAATAACTAACCTCACCCTATCGCGTACCCTAACCCTAACACCTACCCTAACACTAACGCGAACCCTAATCCTAACCCGTACCCTAAACCGAGCCCTAACCCTAACACTAACCCTAACCCTAACCCTAACCCATACCCTACGCCCTACCCGAACCCCTCACCGAACCCGTACCCTAAGCCGTACCCTAACCCTCACCCTAACCCTAATCCTAACCCTAAGCTACCCTTGACGGCTTCTGCCTCCAATAGATTTCCTAAGCACTAGTGTTTTAAGGAACAGGTGAAAAAGAGAATCCTAATGTGATTTCGTGATAATGGGTGTGTTCCTTATCTTCTCCTAGTGTCTAAACTCTTCTCCATGGCTGGACCCCCAAATAATATTCCTTTACGTGCTAAGGGGTATCTAGAGAGTGTGATAGGTTTAATAACTAACCCCACCCTAACGCGTACCCTAACCCTAACCCCTACCCTAACCCTAACGCGTACCCTAATCCTAACCCATACCCTAAACCGAGCCCTAACCCTAACACTAACCCTAACCCTAACCCTAACCCATACCCTACGCCCTACCCGAACCCCTCCCCGAACCCGTACCCTAAGCCATACCCTAACCCTCACCCTATCCCTAACCCTAACCCTAAGCTACCCTTAACTGCTTCTGCCTCCAATAGATTTCCTAAGCACTAGTGTTTTAAGGAACAGGTTAAAAAGAGAATCCTAATGTGATTTCTTGATAATGGGTGTGTTCCTTATCTTCTCCTAGTGTCTAAACTCTTCTCCATGGCTGGACCCCCAATAATATACCTGTACGTGCTAAGGGGTATCTAGAGAGTGGGATAGGTTTAATAACTACCCTCACCCTAACGCGTACACTAACCTTAACCCCTACCCTAACCCTAACGCGTACCCTAATCCTAACCTGTACACTAAACCGAGCCCTAACCCTAACACTAGCCCTAACCCTAACCCTAACCCATACCCTACGCCCTACCCGAACCCCTCCCCGAACCCGTACCCTAAGCCGTACCCTAACCCTCACCCTAACCCTAACCCTAACCCTAAGCTACCCTTGACGGCTTCTGCCTCCAATAGATTTCCTAAGCACTAGTGTTTTAAGGAACATGTTAAAAAGAGAATCCTTATGTGATTTCTTGATAATGGGTGTGTTCCTTATCTTCTCCTCGTGTCTAAACTCTTCTCCATGGCTGGACCCCCAAATAATATTCCCTTACGTGCTAAGGGGTATCTAGAGAGTGGGATAGGTTTAATAACTACCCTCACCCTAAAGCGTATCCTAATCCTAACCCCTACCCTAACCCTAACGCATACCCTAATCCTAACCCGTACCCTAAACCGAGCCCTAACCCTAACACTAGCCCTAACCCTAACCCTAACCCATACCCTACGCCCTACCCGAACCCCTCCCCGAACCCGTATCGTAAGCCGTACCCTAACCCTCACCCTAACCCTAACCCTAACCCTAAGCTACCCTTGACTGCTTCTGCCTCCAATAGATTTCCTAAGCACTAGTGTTTTAAGGAACAGTTTAAAAAGAGAATCATATTGTGATTTCTTGATAATGGGTGTGTTCCTTATCTTCTCCTAGTGTCTAAATTCTTCTCCATGGCTGGACCCCCAAATAATATTCCTTTACGTGCTAAGGGGTATCTAGAGAGTGGGATAGGTTTAATAACTACCCTCACCCTAAAGCGTACCCTAACCCTAACCACTACCCTAACACTAACGCGTACCCTAATCCTAACCCGTACCCTTAACCGAGCCCTAACCCTAACACTAACCCTAACCCTAACCCTAACCCATACCCTACGGCCTACCCGAACCCCTCCCCGAACCCGTACCCTAAGCCGTACCCTAACCCTCACCCTAACCCTAACCCTAACCCTAAGCTACCCTTGACTGCTTCTGCCTCCAATAGATTTCCTAAGCACTAGTGTTTTAAGGAACAGTTTAAAAAGAGAATCACATTGTGATTTCTTGATAATGGGTGTGTTCCTTATCTTCTCCTCGTGTCTAAACTCTTCTCCATGGCTGGACCCCCAAATAATAGTCCTTTACGTGCTAAGGGGTATCTAGAGAGTGTGATAGGTTTAATAACTACCCCCACCCTAACGCGTAACCTAACCATAACCCCTACCCTAACCCTAACGCGTACCCTAATCCTAACCCGTACACTAAACCGAGCCCTAACCCTAACACAAACCCTAACCCTAACCCTAACCCATACCCTACGCCCTACCCGAACCCCTCCCCGAACCCGTACCCTAAGCCATACCCTAACCCTCACCCTAACCCTAACCCTAACCCTAAGCTACCCTTGACGGCTTCTGCCTCCAATAGATTTCCTAAGCACTAGTGTTTTAAGGAACAGGTTAAAAAGAGAATCCTAATGTGATTTCTTGATAATGGGTGTGTTCCTTATCTTCTCCTAGTGTCTAAACTCTTCTCCATGGCTGGACCCCCAAATAATATTCCTTTACGTACTAAGGGGTATCTAGAGAGTGGGATAGGTTTAATAACTAACCTCACCCTATCGCGTACCCTAACCCTAACACCTACCCTAACACTAACGCGAACCCTAATCCTAACCCGTACCCTAAACCGAGCCCTAACCCTAACACTAACCCTAACCCTAACCCTAACCCATACCCTACGCCCTACCCGAACCCCTCACCGAACCCGTACCCTAAGCCGTACCCTAACCCTCACCCTAACCCTAATCCTAACCCTAAGCTACCCTTGACGGCTTCTGCCTCCAATAGATTTCCTAAGCAATAATGTTTTAAGGAACAGGTGAAAAAGAGAATCCTAATGTGATTTCGTGATAATGGGTGTGTTCCTTATCTTCTCCTAGTGTCTAAACTCTTCTCCATGGCTGGACCCCCAAATAATATTCCTTTACGTGCTAAGGGGTATCTAGAGAGTGTGATAGGTTTAATAACTAACCCCACCCTAACGCGTACCCTAACCCTAACCCCTACCCTAACCCTAACGCGTACCCTAATCCTAACCCATACCCTAAACCGAGCCCTAACCCTAACACTAACCCTAACCCTAACCCTAACCCATACCCTACGCCCTACCCGAACCCCTCCCCGAACCCGTACCCTAAGCCATACCCTAACCCTCACCCTAACCCTAACCCTAACCCTAAGCTACCCTTGACTGCTTCTGCCTCCAATAGATTTCCTAAGCACTAGTGTTTTAAGGAACAGGTTAAAAAGAGAATCCTAATGTGATTTCTTGATAATGGGTGTGTTCCTTATCTTCTCCTGGTGTCTAAACTCTTCTCCATGGCTGGACCCCCAATAATATACCTGTACGTGCTAAGGGGTATCTAGAGAGTGGGATAGGTTTAATAACTACCCTCACCCTAAAGCGTATCCTAACCCTAACCCCTACCCTAACCCTAACGCATACCCTGATCCTAACCCGTACCCTAAACCGAGCCCTAACCCTAACACTAGCCCTAACCCTAACCCTAACCCATACCCTACGCCCTACCCGAACCCCTCCCCGAACCCGTATCGTAAGCCGTACCCTAACCCTCACCCTAAACCTAACCCTAACCCTAAGCTACCCTTGACTGCTTCTGCCTCCAATAGATTTCCTAAGCACTAGTGTTTTAAGGAACAGGTTAAAAAGAGAATCCTAATGTGATTTCTTGATAATGGGTGTGTTCCTTATCTTCTCCTCGTGTCTAAACTCTTCTCCATGGCTGGACCCCCAAATAATATTCCTTTACGTGCTAAGGGGTATCTAGAGAGTGTGATAGGTTTAATAACTACCCCCACCCTAATGCGTAACCTAACCCTAACCCCTGCCCTAACCCTAACGCGTACCCTATTCCTAACCCGTACCCTAAACCGAGCCCTAAACCTAACACTAGCCCTAACCCTAACCCTAACCCATACCCTACGCCCTACCCGAACACCTCCCCGAACCCGTACCCTAAGCCGTACCCTAACCCTCACCCTAACCCTAACCCTAACCCTAAGCTACCCTTGACGGCTTCTGCCTCCAATAGATTTCCTAAGCACTAGTGTTTTAAGGAACATGTTAAAAATAGAATCCTAATGTGATTTCTTGATAATGGGTGTGTTCCTTGTCTTCTCCTCGTGTCTAAACTCTTCTCCATGGCTGGACCCCCAAATAATACTCCTTTATGTGCTAAGGGGTATCTAGAGAGTGTGATAGGTTTAATAACTACCCTCACACTAACGCGTACACTAACCCTAACCCCTACCCTAACCCTAGCGCGTACCCTAATCCTAACCCGTACCCTAAACCGAGCCCTAACCCTAACACTAACTCTAACCCTAACCCTAACCCATACCCTACGCCCTACCCGAACCCCTCCCTGAACCCGTACCCTAAACCGTACCCTAACCCTCACCCTAACCCTAACCCTAACCCTAAGCTTCCCTTGACGGCTTCTGCCTCCAATAGATTTCCTAAGCACTAGTGTTTTAAGGAACAGGTTAAAAAGAGAATCCTAATGTGATTTCTTGATAATGGGTGTGTTCCTTATCTTCTCCTCGTGTCTAAACTCTTCTCCATGGCTGGACACCCAAATAATATTCCTTTACGTGCTAAGGGGTATCTAGAGAGTGGGATAGGTTTAATAACTACCCTCACCCTAACGCGTACCCTAACCCTAACCCCTACCCGAACCCTAACGCGTACCCTAATCCTAACCCGTACCCTAAACCGAGCCCTAACCCTAACACTAGCCCTAAACCTAACCCTAACCCATACCCTACGCCCTACCCGAACCCCTCCCCGAACCCATACCCTAAGCCGTACCCTAACCCTCACCCTAACCCTAACCCTAACCCTAAGCCTAAGCTACCCTTGACTGCTTCTGCCTCCAATAGATTTCCTAAGCACTAGTGTTTTAAGGAACAGGTTAAAAAGAGAATCCTAATGTGATTTCGTGATAATGGGTGTGTTCCTTATCTTCTCCTAGTGTCTAAACTCTTCTCCATATCTGGACCCCCAAATAATATTGCTTTACGTGCTAAGGGGTATCTAGAGAGTGTGATAGGTTTAATAACTACCCCCACCCTAACGCGTACCCTAACCCTAACCCCTACCCTAACCCTAACGCGTACCCTAATCCTAACCCGTACCCTAAACCGAGCCCTAACCCTAACACTAACCCTAACCCTAACCCATACCCTACGCCCTACCCGAACCCCTCCCCGAACCCGTACCCTAAACCGTACCCTAACCCTCACCCTAACCCTAACCCTAACCCTAAGCTACCCTTGATGGCTTCTGCCTCCAATAGATTTCCTAAGCACTAGTGTTTTAAGGAACATGTTAAAAAGAGAATCCTAATGTGATTTCTTGATAATGGGTGTGTTCCTTATCTTCTCCTTGTGTCTAAACTCTTCTCCATGGCTGGACTCCCAAATAATATTCCTTTTCGTGCTAAGGGGTATCTAGAGAGTGGGATAGGTTTAATAACTTCCCTCACCCTAACGCGTATCCTAACCCTAACACCTACCCTAACACTAACGCGTACCCTAATCCTAACCCGTACCCTAATCCGAGCCCTAACCCTAACACTAACCCTAACCCTAACCCTAACCCATACCCTACGCCCTACCCGAACCCCTCCCCGAACCCGTACCCTAAGCCGTACCCTAACCCTCACCCTAACCCTAACCCTAACCCTAAGCTACCCTTGACGGCTTCTCCCTCCAATAGATTTCCTAAGCACTAGTGTTTTAAGGAACAGGTTAAAAAGAGAATCCTAATGTGATTTCGTGATAATGGGTGTGTTCCTTATCTTCTCCTAGTGTCTAAACTCTTCTCCATGGCTGGACCCCCAAATAATATTCCTTTACGTGCTAAGGGGTATCTAGAGAGTGTGATAGGTTTAATAACTACCCCCACCCTAACGCGTACCCTAACCCTAACCCCTACCCTAACCCTAACGCGTAGCCTAATCCTAACCCGTACCCTAAACCGTGCCCTAACCCTAACACTAGCCCTAACCCTAACCCTAACCCATACCCTACGCCCTACCCGAACCCGTCCCCGAACCCGTACCCTAAGCCGTACCCTAACCCTCACCCTAACCCTAACCCTAACCCTAAGCTACCCTTGACTGCTTCTGCCTCCAATAGATTTCCTAAGCACTAGTGTTTTAAGGAACAGGTTAAAAAGAGAATCCTAATGTGATTTCTTGATAATGGGTGTGTTCCTTATCTTCTCCTCGTGTCTAAACTCTTCTCCATGGCTGGACGCCCAATAATATTCCTTTACGTGCTAAGGGGTATCTAGAGAGTGGGATAGGTTTAATAACTACCCTCACCCTAACGCGTACACTAACCCTAACCCCTACCCTAACCCTAACGCGTACCCTAATCCTAACCCGTACCCTAAACCGAGCCCTAAACCTAACACTAGCCCTAACCCTAACCCTAACCCATACCCTACGCCCTACCCGAACACCTCCCCGAACCCGTACCCTAAGCCGTACCCTAACCCTCATCCTAACCCTAACCCTAACCCTAAGCTACCCTTGACGGCTTCTGCCTCCAATAGATTTCCTAAGCACTAGTGTTGTAAGGAACATGTTAAAAAGAGAATCCTAATATGATTTCTTGATAATGGGTGTGTTCCTTGTCTTCTCCTCGTGTCTAAACTCTTCTCCATGGCTGGACCCCCAAATAATATTCCTTTATGTGCTAAGGGGTATCTAGAGAGTGGGATAGGTTTAATAACTACCCTCACCCTAACGCGTACCCTAAACATAACCCCTACCCTAACCCTAGCGCGTACCCTAATCCTAACCCGTACCCTAAACCGAGCCCTAACCCTAACACTAACTCTAACCCTAACCCTAACCCATACCCTACGCCCTACCCGAACCCCTCCCTGAACCCGTACCCTAAACCGTACCCTAACCCTCACCCTAACCCTAACTCTAACCCTAAGCTACCCTTGACGGCTTCTCCCTCCAATAGATTTCCTAAGCACTAGTGTTTTAAGGAACAGTTTAAAAAGAGAATCCTAATGTGATTTCTTGATAATGGGTGTGTTCCTTATCTTCTCCTCGTGTCTAAACTCTTCTCCATGGCTGGACTCCCAAATAATATTCCTTTACGTGCTAAGGGGTATCTAGAGAGTGGGATAGGTTTAATAACTACCCTCACACTAACGCGTACCCTAACCGTAACCCCTACCCGAACCCTAACACGTACCCTAATCCTAACCCGTACCCTAAACCGAGCCCTAACCCTAACACTAGCCCTAACCCTAACCCTAACCCATACCCTACGCCCTACCCGAACCCCTCCCCGAACCCGTACCCTAAGCCGTACCCTAACCCTCACCCTAACCCTAACCCTAACCCTAAGCTACCCTTGACGGCTTCTGCCTCCAATAGATTTCCTAAGCACTAGTGTTTTAAGGAACATGTTAAAAATAGAATCCTAATGTGATTTCTTGATAATGGGTGTGTTCCTTGTCTTCTCCTCGTGTCTAAACTCTTCTCCATGGCTGGACCCCCAAATAATACTCCTTTATGTGCTAAGGGGTATCTAGAGAGTGTGATAGGTTTAATAACTACCCTCACACTAACGCGTACACTAACCCTAACCCCTACCCTAACCCTAGCGCGTACCCTAATCCTAACCCGTACCCTAAACCGAGCCCTAACCCTAACACTAACTCTAACCCTAACCCTAACCCATACCCTACGCCCTACCCGAACCCCTCCCTGAACCCGTACCCTAAACCGTACCCTAACCCTCACCCTAACCCTAACCCTAACCCTAAGCTACCCTTGACGGCTTCTGCCTCCAATAGATTTCCTAAGCACTAGTGTTTTAAGGAACAGGTTAAAAAGAGAATCCTAATGTGATTTCTTGATAATGGGTGTGTTCCTTATTTCTCCTCGTGTCTAAACTCTTCTCCATGGCTGGACACCCAAATAATATTCCTTTACGTGCTAAGGGGTATCTAGAGAGTGGGATAGGTTTAATAACTACCCTCACCCTAACGCGTACCCTAACCCTAACCACTACCCGAACCCTAACGCGTACCCTAATCCTAACCCGTACCCTAAACCGAGCCCTAACCCTAACACTAGCCCTAAACCTAACCCTAACCCATACCCTACGCCCTACCCGAACCCCTCCCCGAACCCATACCCTAAGCCGTACCCTAACCCTCACCCTAACCCTAACCCTAACCCTAACCCTAAGCTACCCTTGACTGCTTCTGCCTCCAATAGATTTCCTAAGCACTAGTGTTTTAAGGAACAGGTTAAAAAGAGAATCCTAATGTGATTTCTTGATAATGGGTGTGTTCCTTATCTTCTCCTGGTGTCTAAACTCTTCTCCATGGCTGGACCCCCAATAATATACCTGTACGTGCTAAGGGGTATCTAGAGAGTGGGATAGGTTTAATAACTACCCTCACCCTAACGTGTACACTAACCTTAACCCCTACCCTAACCCTAACGCGTACCCTAATCCTAACCTGTACCCTAAACCGAGCCCTAACCCTAACACTAGCCCTAACCCTAACCCTAACCCATACCCTACGCCCTACCCGAACCCCTCCCCGAACCCGTACCCTAAGCCGTACCCTAACCCTCACCCTAACCCTAACCCTAACCCTAAGCTACCCTTGACGGCTTCTGCCTCCAATAGATTTCCTAAGCACTAGTGTTTTAAGGAACATGTTAAAAAGAGAATCCTTATGTGATTTCTTGATAATGGGTGTGTTCCTTATCTTCTCCTCGTGTCTAAACTCTTCTCCATGGCTGGACCCCCAAATAATATTCCCTTACGTGCTAAGGGGTATCTAGAGAGTGGGATAGGTTTAATAACTACCCTCACCCTAAAGCGTATCCTAACCCTAAGCCCTACCCTAACCCTAACGCATACCCTAATCCTAACCCGTACCCTAAACCGAGCCCTAACCCTAACACTAGCCCTAACCCTAACCCTAACCCATACCCTACGCCCTACCCGAACCCCTCCCCGAACCCGTATCGTAACCCGTACCCTAAACCTCACCCTAACCCTAACCCTAACCCTAAGCTACCCTTGACGGCTTCTGCCTCCAATAGATTTCCTAAGCAGTAGTGTTTTAAGGAACAGGTTAAAAAGAGAATCCTAATGTGATTTCTTGATAATGGGTGTGTTCCTTATCTTCTCCTAGTGTCTAAACTCTTCTCCATGGCTGGACCCCCAAATAATATTCCTTTACGTGCTAAGGGGTATCTAGAGAGTGGGATAGGTTTAATAACTACCCTCACCCTAAAGCGTATCCTAACCCTAACCCCTACCCTAACCCTAACGCATACCCTAATCCTAACCCGTACCCTAAACCGAGCCCTAACCCTAACACTAGCCCTAACCCTAACCCTAACCCATACCCTACGCCCTACCCGAACCCCTCCCCGAACCCGTATCGTAAGCCGTACCCTAACCCTCACCCTAAACCTAACCCTAACCCTAAGCTACCCTTGACTGCTTCTGCCTCCAATAGATTTCCTAAGCACTAGTGTTTTAAGGAACAGGTTAAAAAGAGAATCCTAATGTGATTTCTTGATAATGGGTGTGTTCCTTATCTTCTCCTCGTGTCTAAACTCTTCTCCATGGCTGGACCCCCAAATAATATTCCTTTACGTGCTAAGGGGTATCTAGAGAGTGTGATAGGTTTAATAACTACCCCCACCCTAATGCGTAACCTAACCCTAACCCCTGCCCTAACCCTAACGCGTACCCTAATCCTAACCCGTACCCTAAACCGAGCCCTAAACCTAACACTAGCCCTAACCCTAACCCTAACCCATACCCTACGCCCTACCCGAACACCTCCCCGAACCCGTACCCTAAGCCGTACCCTAACCCTCACCCTAACCCTAACCCTAACCCTAAGCTACCCTTGACGGCTTCTGCCTCCAATAGATTTCCTAAGCACTAGTGTTTTAAGGAACATGTTAAAAATAGAATCCTAATGTGATTTCTTGATAATGGGTGTGTTCCTTGTCTTCTCCTCGTGTCTAAATTCTTCTCCATGGCTGGACCCCCAAATAATACTCCTTTATGTGCTAAGGGGTATCTAGAGAGTGTGATAGGTTTAATAACTACCCTCACACTAACGCGTACACTAACCCTAACCCCTACCCTAACCCTAGCGCGTACCCTAATCCTAACCCGTACCCTAAACCGAGCCCTAACCCTAACACTAACTCTAACCCTAACCCTAACCCATACCCTACGCCCTACCCGAACCCCTCCCTGAACCCGTACCCTAAACCGTACCCTAACCCTCACCCTAACCCTAACCCTAACCCTAAGCTACCCTTGACGGCTTCTGCCTCCAATAGATTTCCTAAGCACTAGTGTTTTAAGGAACAGGTTAAAAAGAGAATCCTAATGTGATTTCTTGATAATGGGTGTGTTCCTTATCTTCTCCTCGTGTCTAAACTCTTCTCCATGGCTGGACACCCAAATAATATTCCTTTACGTGCTAAGGGGTATCTAGAGAGTGGGATAGGTTTAATAACTACCCTCACCCTAACGCGTACCCTAACCCTAACCCTTACCCGAACCCTAACGCGTACCCTAATCCTAACCCGTACCCTAAACCGAGCCCTAACCCTAACACTAGCCCTAAACCTAACCCTAACCCATACCCTACGCCCTACCCGAACCCCTCCCCGAACCCATACCCTAAGCCGTACCCTAACCCTCACCCTAACCCTAACCCTAACCCTAACCCTAAGCTACCCTTGACTGCTTCTGCCTCCAATAGATTTCCTAAGCACTAGTGTTTTAAGGAACAGGTTAAAAAGAGAATCCTAATGTGATTTCGTGATAATGGGTGTGTTCCTTATCTTCTCCTAGTGTCTAAACTCTTCTCCATGTCTGGACCCCCAAATAATATTCCTTTACGTGCTAAGGGGTATCTAGAGAGTGTGATAGGTTTAATAACTACCCCCACCCTAACGCGTACCCTAACCCTAACCCCTACCCTAACCCTAACGCGTACCCTAATCCTAACCCGTACCCTAAACCGAGCCCTAACCCTAACACTAACCCTAACCCTAACCCATACCCTACGCCCTACCGGAACCCCTCCCCGAACCCGTACCCTAAACCGTACCCTAACCCTCACCCTAACCCTAACCCTAACCCTAAGCTACCCTTGATGGCTTCTGCCTCCAATAGATTTCCTAAGCACTAGTGTTTTAAGGAACATGTTAAAAAGAGAATCCTAATGTGATTTCTTGATAATGGGTGTGTTCCTTATCTTCTCCTTGTGTCTAAACTCTTCTCCATGGCTGGACTCCCAAATAATATTCCTTTTCGTGCTAAGGGGTATCTAGAGAGTGGGATAGGTTTAATAACTTCCCTCACCCTAACGCGTATCCTAACCCTAACACCTAACCTAACACTAACGCGTACCCTAATCCTAACCCGTACCCTAATCCGAGCCCTAACCCTAACACTAACCCTAACCCTAACCCTAACCCATACCCTACGCCCTACCCGAACCCCTCCCCGAACCCGTACCCTAAGCCGTACCCTAACCCTCACCCTAACCCTAACCCTAACCCTAAGCTACCCTTGACGGCTTCTGCCTCCAATAGATTTCCTAAGCACTAGTGTTTTAAGAACAGGTTAAAAAGAGAATCCTAATGTGATTTCGTGATAATGGGTGTGTTCCTTATCTTCTCCTAGTGTCTAAACTCTTCTCCATGGCTGGACCCCCAAATAATATTCCTTTACGTGCTAAGGGGTATCTAGAGAGTGTGATAGGTTTAATAACTACCCCCACCCTAACGCGTACCCTAACCCTAACCCCTACCCTAACCCTAACGCGTAGCCTAATCCTAACCCGTACCCTAAACCGTGCCCTAACCCTAACACTAGCCCTAACCCTAACCCTAACCCATACCCTACGCCCTACCCGAACCCGTCCCCGAACCCGTACCCTAAGCCGTACCCTAACCCTCACCCTAACCCTAACCCTAACCCTAAGCTACCCTTGACTGCTTCTGCCTCCAATAGATTTCCTAAGCACTAGTGTTTTAAGGAACAGGTTAAAAAGAGAATCCTAATGTGATTTCTTGATAATGGGTGTGTTCCTTATCTTCTCCTCGTGTCTAAACTCTTCTCCATGGCTGGACGCCCAATAATATTCCTTTACGTGCTAAGGGGTATCTAGAGAGTGGGATAGGTTTAATAACTACCCTCACCCTAACGCGTACACTAACCCTAACCCCTACCCTAACCCTAACGCGTACCCTAATCCTAACCCGTACCCTAAACCGAGCCCTAAACCTAACACTAGCCCTAACCCTAACCCTAACCCATACCCTACGCCCTACCCGAACACCTCCCCGAACCCGTACCCTAAGCCGTACCCTAAACCTCATCCTAACCCTAACCCTAACCCTAAGCTACCCTTGACGGCTTCTGCCTCCAATAGATTTCCTAAGCACTAGTGTTGTAAGGAACATGTTAAAAAGAGAATCCTAATATGATTTCTTGATAATGGGTGTGTTCCTTGTCTTCTCCTCGTGTCTAAACTCTTCTCCATGGCTGGACCCCCAAATAATATTCCTTTATGTGCTAAGGGGTATCTAGAGAGTGGGATAGGTTTAATAACTACCCTCACCCTAACGCGTACCCTAACCATAACCCCTACCCTAACCCTAGCGCGTACCCTAATCCTAACCCGTACCCTAAACCGAGCCCTAACCCTAACACTAACTCTAACCCTAACCCTAACCCATACCCTACGCCCTACCCGAACCCCTCCCTGAACCCGTACCCTAAACCGTACCCTAACCCTCACCCTAACCCTAACTCTAACCCTAAGCTACCCTTGACGGCTTCTCCCTCCAATAGATTTCCTAAGCACTAGTGTTTTAAGGAACAGTTTAAAAAGAGAATCCTAATGTGATTTCTTGATAATGGGTGTGTTCCTTATCTTCTCCTCGTGTCTAAACTCTTCTCCATGGCTGGACTCCCAAATAATATTCCTTTACGTGCTAAGGGGTATCTAGAGAGTGGGATAGGTTTAATAACTACCCTCACACTAACGCGTACCCTAACCGTAACCCCTACCCGAACCCTAACACGTACCCTAATCCTAACCCGTACCCTAAACCGAGCCCTAACCCTAACACTAGCCCTAACCCTAACCCTAACCCATTCCCTACGCCCTACCCGAACCCCTCCCCGAACCCGTACCCTAAGCCGTACCCTAACCCTCACCCTAACCCTAACCCTAACCCTAAGCTACCCTTGACGGCTTCTGCCTCCAATAGATTTCCTAAGCACTAGTGTTTTAAGGAACATGTTAAAAATAGAATCCTAATGTGATTTCTTGATAATGGGTGTGTTCCTTGTCTTCTCCTCGTGTCTAAACTCTTCTCCATGGCTGGACCCCCAAATAATACTCCTTTATGTGCTAAGGGGTATCTAGAGAGTGTGATAGGTTTAATAACTACCCTCACACTAACGCGTACACTAACCCTAACCCCTACCCTAACCCTAGCGCGTACCCTAATCCTAACCCGTACCCTAAACCGAGCCCTAACCCTAACACTAACTCTAACCCTAACCCTAACCCATACCCTACGCCCTACCCGAACCCCTCCCTGAACCCGTACCCTAAACCGTACCCTAACCCTCACCCTAACCCTAACCCTAACCCTAAGCTACCCTTGACGGCTTCTGCCTCCAATAGATTTCCTAAGCACTAGTGTTTTAAGTAACAGGTTAAAAAGAGAATCCTAATGTGATTTCTTGATAATGGGTGTGTTCCTTATCTTCTCCTCGTGTCTAAACTCTTCTCCATGGCTGGACACCCAAATAATATTCCTTTACGTGCTAAGGGGTATCTAGAGAGTGGGATAGGTTTAATAACTACCCTCACCCTAACGCGTACCCTAACCCTAACCCCTACCCGAACCCTAACGCGTACCCTAATCCTAACCCGTACCCTAAACCGAGCCCTAACCCTAACACTAGCCCTAAACCTAACCCTAACCCATACCCTACGCCCTACCCGAACCCCTCCCCGAACCCGTACCCTAAGCCGTACCCTAACCCTCACCCTAACCCTAACCCTAACCCTAAGCTACCCTTGACGGCTTCTGCCTCCAATAGATTTCCTAAGCACTAGTGTTTTAAGGAACAGGTTAAAAAGAGAATCCTAATGTGATTTCGTGATAATGGGTGTGTTCCTTATCTTCTCCTAGTGTGTAAACTCTTCTCCATGGCTGGACCCCCAAATAATATTCCTTTACGTGCTAAGGGGTATCTAGAGAGAGTGATAGGTTTAATAACTACCCCCACCCTAACGCGTACCCTAACCCTAACCCCTACCCTAACCCTAACGCGTAGCCTAATCCTAACCCGTACCCTAAACCGTGCCCTAACCCTAACACTAGCCCTAACCCTAACCCTAACCCGTACCCTACGCCCTACCCGAACCCGTCCCCGAACCCGTACCCTAAGCCGTACCCTAACCCTCACCCTAACCCTAACCCTAACCCTAAGCTACCCTTGACTGCTTCTGCCTCCAATAGATTTCCTAAGCACTAGTGTTTTAAGGAACAGGTTAAAAAGAGAATCCTAATGTGATTTCTTGATAATGGGTGTGTTCCTTATCTTCTCCTCGTGTCTAAACTCTTCTCCATGGCTGGACGCCCAATAATATTCCTTTACGTGCTAAGGGGTATCTAGAGAGTGGGATAGGTTTAATAACTACCCTCACCCTAACGCGTACACTAACCCTAACCCCTACCCTAACCCTAACGCGTACCCTAATCCTAACCCGTACCCTAAACCGAGCCCTAAACCTAACACTAGCCCTAACCCTAACCCTAACCCATACCCTACGCCCTACCCGAACACCTCCCCGAACCCGTACCCTAAGCCGTACCCTAACCCTCATCCTAACCCTAACCCTAACCCTAAGCTACCCTTGACGGCTTCTGCCTCCAATAGATTTCCTAAGCACTAGTGTTGTAAGGAACATGTTAAAAAGAGAATCCTAATATGATTTCTTGATAATGGGTGTGTTCCTTGTCTTCTCCTCGTGTCTAAACTCTTCTCCATGGCTGGACCCCCAAATAATATTCCTTTATGTGCTAAGGGGTATCTAGAGAGTGGGATAGGTTTAATAACTACCCTCACCCTAACGCGTACCCTAACCATAACCCCTACCCTAACCCTAGCGCGTACCCTAATCCTAACCCGTACCCTAAACCGAGCCCTAACCCTAACACTAACTCTAACCCTAACCCTAACCCATACCCTACGCCCTACCCGAACCCCTCCCTGAACCCGTACCCTAAACCGTACCCTAACCCTCACCCTAACCCTAACCCTAACCCTAAGCTACCCTTGACGGCTTCTGCCTCCAATAGATTTCCTAAGCACTAGTGTTTTAAGGAACAGTTTAAAAAGAGAATCCTAATGTGATTTCTTGATAATGGGTGTGTTCCTTATCTTCTCCTCGTGTCTAAACTCTTCTCCATGGCTGGACTCCCAAATAATATTCCTTTACGTGCTAAGGGGTATCTAGAGAGTGGGATAGGTTTAATAACTACCCTCACACTAACGCGTACCCTAACCGTAACCCCTACCCGAACCCTAACACGTACCCTAATCCTAACCCGTACCCTAAACCGAGCCCTAACCCTAACACTAGCCCTAACCCTAACCCTAACCCATACCCTACGCCCTACCCGAACCCCTCCCCGAACCCGTACCCTAAGCCGTACCCTAACCCTCACCCTAACCCTAACCCTAACCCTAAGCTACCCTTGACTGCTTCTGCCTCCAATAGATTTCCTAAGCACTAGTGTTTTAAGGAACAGGTTAAAAAGAGAATCCTAATGTGATTTCGTGATAATGGGTGTGTTCCTTATCTTCTCCTAGTGTCTAAACTCTTCTCCATGTCTGGACCCCCAAATAATATTCCTTTACGTGCTAAGGGGTATCTAGAGAGTGTGATAGGTTTAATAACTACCCCCACCCTAACGCGTACCCTAACCCTAACCCCTACCCTAACCCTAACGCGTACCCTAATCCTAACCCGTAACCTAAACCGAGCCCTAACCCTAACACTAACCCTAACCCTAACCCTAACCCATACCCAACGCCCTACTCGAACCCCTCCCCGAACCCGTACCCTAAGCCATACCCTAACCCTCAACCTAACCCTAACCCTAACCCTAAGCTACCCTTGACGGCTTCTGCCTCCAATAGATTTCCTAAGCACTAGTGTTTTAAGGAACAGGTTAAAAAGAGAATCCTAATGTGATTTCGTGATAATGGGTGTGTTCCTTATCTTCTCCTAGTGTCTAAACTCTTCTCCATGGCTGGACCCCCAATAATATTCCTGTACGTGCTAAGGGGTATGTAGAGAGTGGGATAGGTTTAATAACTACCCTCACCCTAACGCGTACACTAACCCTAACCCCTACCCTGACCCTAACGCGTACCCTAATCCTAACCTGTACCCTAAACCGAGCCCTAACCCTAACACTAGCCCTAACCCTAACCCGAACCCATACCCTACGCCCTACCCGAACCCCTCCCCGAACCCGTACCCTAAGAAGTACCCTAACCCTCACCCTAACCCTAACCCTAACCCTAAGCTACCCTTGACGGCTTCTGCCTCCAATAGATTTCCTAAGCACTAGTGTTTTAAGGAACATGTTAAAAAGAGAATCCTAATGTGATTTCTTGATAATGGGTGTGTTCCTTATCTTCTCCTCGTGTCTAAACTCTTCTCCATGGCTGGACACCCAAATAATATTCCTTTATGTGCTAAGGGGTATCTAGAGAGTGTGATAGGTTTAATAACTACCCTCACCCTAACGCGTACCCTAACCCTAACCCCTACCCTAACCCTAGCGCGTACCCTAATCCTAACCCGTACCCTAAACCGAGCCCTAACCCTAACACTAACCCTAACCCTAACCCTAACCCATACCCTACGCCCTACCCGAACCCCTCCCTGAACCCGTACCCTAAACCGTACCCTAACCCTCACCCTAACCCTAACCCTAACCCTAAGCTACCCTTGACGGCTTCTGCCTCCAATAGATTTCCTAAGCACTAGTGTTTTAAGGAACAGGTTAAAAAGAGAATCCTAATGTGATTTCGTGATAATGGGTGTGTTCCTTATCTTCTCCTAGTGTCTAAACTCTTCTCCATGGCTGGACCCCCAAATAATATTCCTTTACGTGCTAAGGGGTATCTAGAGAGTGTGATAGGTTTAATAACTAACCTCACCCTAACGCGTACACTAACCCTAACCGCTACCCTAACCCTAACGAGTACCCTAATCCTAACCCGTACCCTAAACCGAGCCCTAACTCTAACACTAACCCTAACCCTAACCCTAACCCATACCCTACGCCCTACCCGAAACCCTGCCCGAACCCGTACCCTAAGCCATACCCTAACCCTCACCCTAACCCTAACCCTAACCCTAAGCTACCCTTGACTGCTTCTGCCTCCAATAGATTTCCTAACCACTAGTGTTTTAAGGAACAGTTTAAAAAGAGAATCATATTGTGATTTCATGATAATGGGTGTGTTCCTTATCTTCTCCTAGTGTCTAAACCCTTCTCCATGGCTGGACCCCCAAATAATATTCCTTTACGTGCTAAGGGGTATCTAGAGAGTGGGATAGGTTTAAGAACTAACCTCACCCTATCGCGTACCCTAACCCTAACCCCTACCCTAACCCTAACGCGTAACCTAATCCTAACCCGTACCCTAAACCGAGCCCTAACCCTAACACTAACCCTAACCCTAACCCTGACCCATACCCTACGCCCTACCCGAACCCCTCCCCGAACCCGTACCCTAAGCCATACCCTAACCCTCACCCTAACCCTAACCCTAACCCTAAGCTACCCTTGACTGCTTCTGCCTCCAATAGATTTCCTAAGCACTAGTGTTTTAAGGAACAGGTTAAAAAGAGAATCCTAATGTGATTTCGTGATAATGGGTGTGTTCCTTATCTTCTCCTAGTGTCTAAACTCTTCTCCATGGCTGGACCCCCAAATAATATTCCTTTACGTGCTAAGGGGTATCTAGAGAGTGTGATAGGTTTAATAACTAACCTCACCCTAACGCGTACACTAACCCTAACCGCTACCCTAACCCTAACGAGTACCCTAATCCTAACCCGTACCCTAAACCGAGCCCTAACTCTAACACTAACCCTAACCCTAACCCTAACCCATACCCTACGCCCTACCCGAAACCCTGCCCGAACCCGTACCCTAAGCCATACCCTAACCCTCACCCTAACCCTAACCCTAACCCTAAGCTACCCTTGACTGCTTCTGCCTCCAATAGATTTCCTAACCACTAGTGTTTTAAGGAACAGTTTAAAAAGAGAATCATATTGTGATTTCATGATAATGGGTGTGTTCCTTATCTTCTCCTAGTGTCTAAACCCTTCTCCATGGCTGGACCCCCAAATAATATTCCTTTACGTGCTAAGGGGTATCTAGAGAGTGGGATAGGTTTAATAACTACCCTCACCCTAAAGCGTACCCTAACCCTAACCCCTACCCTAACACTAACGCGTACCCTAATCCTAACCTGTACCCTAAACCGAGCCCTAACCCTAACACTATCCCTAACCCTAACTCTAACCCATACCCTACGCCCTACCCGAACCCCTCCCCGAACCCGTATCGTAAGCCGTACCCTAACCCTCACCCTAACCCTAACCCTAACCCTAAGCTACCCTTGACTGCTTCTGCCTCCAATAGATTTCCTAAGCACTAGTGTTTTAAGGAACAGGTTAAAAAGAGAATCCTAATGTGATTTCTTGGTAATGGGTGCGTTCCTTATCTTCTCCTAGTGTCTAAATTCTTCTCCATGGCTGGACCCCCAAATAATATTCCTTTACGTGCTAAGGGGTATCTAGAGAGTGGGATAGGTTTAATAACTACCCTCACCCTAAAGCGTACCCTAACCCTAACCACTACCCTAACACTAACGCGTACCCTAATCCTAACCCGTACCCTAAACCGAGCCCTAACCCTAACACTATCCCTAACCCTAACTCTAACCCATACCCTACGCCCTACCCGAACCCCTCCCCGAACCCGTATCGTAAGCCGTACCCTAACCCTCACCCTAACCCTAACCCTAACCCTAAGCTACCCTTGACTGCTTCTGCCTCCAATAGATTTCCTAAGCATTAGTGTTTTAAGGAACAGTTTAAAAAGAGAATCACATTGTGATTTCTTGATAATGGGTGTGTTCCTTATCTTCTCCTCGTGTCTAAACTCTTCTCCATGGCTGGACCCCCAAATAATAGTCCTTTACGTGCTAAGGGGTATCTAGAGAGTGTGATAGGTTTAATAACTACCCCCACCTTAACGCGTACCCTAACCATAACCCCTACCCTAACCCTAACGCGTACCCTAATCCTAACCTGTACCCTAAACCGAGCCCTAACCCTAACACTAGCCCTAAACCTAACCCTAACCCATACCCTACGCCCTACCCGAACCCCTCCCCGAACCCGTATCGTAAGCCGTACCCTAACCCTCACCCTAACCCTAACCCTAACTCTAAGATACCCTTGACGGCTTCTGCCTCCAATAGATTTCCTAAGCACTAGTGTTTTAAGGAACAGGTTAAAAAGAGAATCCTAATGTGATTTCTTGATAATGGGTGTGTTCCTTATCTTCTCCTCGTGTCTAAACTCTTCTCCATGGCTGGACCCCCAAATAATATTCCTTTACGTACTAAGGGGTATCTAGAGAGTGGGATAGGTTTAAGAACTAACCTCACCCTATCGCGTACCCTAACCCTAACCCCTACCCTAACCCTAACGCGTAACCTAATCCTAACCCGTACCCTAAACCGAGCCCTAACCCTAACACTAACCCTAACCCTAACCCTAACCCATACCCTACGCCCTACCCGAACCCCTCACCGAACCCGTACCCTAAGCCATACCCTAACCCTCACCCTAACCCTAACCCTAACCCTAAGCTACCCTTGACTGCTTCTGCCTCCAATAGATTTCCTAAGCACTAGTGTTTTAAGGAACAGGTTAAAAAGAGAATCCTAATGTGATTTCTTGATAATGGGTGTGTTCCTTATCTTCTCCTAGTGTCTAAACTCTTCTCCATGGCTGGACCCCCAAATAATATTCCTTTACGTGCTAAGGGGTATCTAGAGAGTGTGATAGGTTTAATAACTACCCTCACCCTAACGCGTACACTAACCCTAACCGCTACCCTAACCCTAACGAGTACCCTAATCCTAACCCGTACCCTAAACCGAGCCCTAACTCTAACACTAACCGTAACCCTAACCCTAACCCATACCCTACGCCCTACCCGAAACCCTGCCCGAACCCGTACCCTAAGCCGTACCCTAACCCTCACCCTAACCCTAACCCTAACCCTAAGCTACCCTTGACTGCTTCTGCCTCCAATAGATTTCCTAAGCACTAGTGTTTTAAGGAACAGGTTAAAAAGAGAATCCTAATGTGATTTCTTGATAATGGGTGTGTTCCTTATCTTCTCCTGGTGTCTAAACTCTTCTCCATGGCTGGACCCCCAATAATATACCTGTACGTGCTAAGGGGTATCTAGAGAGTGGGATAGGTTTAATAACTACCCTCACCCTAACGTGTACACTAACCTTAACCCCTACCCTAACCCTAACGCGTACCCTAATCCTAACCTGTACCCTAAACCGAGCCCTAACCCTAACACTAGCCCTAACCCTAACCCTAACCCATACCCTACGCCCTACCCGAACCCCTCCCCGAACCCGTACCCTAAGCCGTACCCTAACCCTCACCCTAACCCTAACCCTAACCCTAAGCTACCCTTGACGGCTTCTGCCTCCAATAGATTTCCTAAGCACTAGTGTTTTAAGGAACATGTTATAAAGAGAATCCTTATGTGATTTCTTGATAATGGGTGTGTTCCTTATCTTCTCCTCGTGTCTAAACTCTTCTCCATGGCTGGACCCCCAAATAATATTCCCTTACGTGCTAAGGGGTATCTAGAGAGTGGGATAGGTTTAATAACTACCCTCACCCTAAAGCGTATCCTAACCCTAAGCCCTACCCTAACCCTAACGCATACCCTAATCCTAACCCGTACCCTAAACCGAGCCCTAACCCTAACACTAGCCCTAACCCTAACCCTAACCCATACCCTACGCCCTACCCGAACCCCTCCCCGAACCCGTATCGTAACCCGTACCCTAAACCTCACCCTAACCCTAACCCTAACCCTAAGCTACCCTTGACGGCTTCTGCCTCCAATAGATTTCCTAAGCAGTAGTGTTTTAAGGAACAGGTTAAAAAGAGAATCCTAATGTGATTTCTTGATAATGGGTGTGTTCCTTATCTTCTCCTAGTGTCTAAACTCTTCTCCATGGCTGGACCCCCAAATAATATTCCTTTAAGTGCTAAGGGGTATCTAGAGAGTGGGATAGGTTTAATAACTACCCTCACCCTAAAGCGTATCCTAACCCTAACCCCTACCCTAACCCTAACGCATACCCTAATCCTAACCCGTACCCTAAACCGAGCCCTAACCCTAACACTAGCCCTAACCCTAACCCTAACCAATACCCTACGCCCTACCCGAACCCCTCCCCGAACCCGTACCCTAAGCCGTACCCTAACCCTCACCCTAAACCTAACCCTAACCCTAAGCTACCCTTGACTGCTTCTGCCTCCAATAGATTTCCTAAGCACTAGTGTTTTAAGGAACAGGTTAAAAAGAGAATCCTAATGTGATTTCTTGATAATGGGTGTGTTCCTTATCTTCTCCTCGTGTCTAAACTCTTCTCCATGGCTGGACCCCCAAATAATATTCCTTTACGTGCTAAGGGGTATCTAGAGAGTGTGATAGGTTTAATAACTACCCCCACCCTAATGCGTAACCTAACCCTAACCCCTGCCCTAACCCTAAAGCGTACCCTAATCCTAACCCGTACCCTAAACCGAGCCCTAAACCTAACACTAGCCCTAACCCTAACCCTAACCCATACCCTACGCCCTACCCGAACACCTCCCCGAACCCGTACCCTAAGCCGTACCCTAACCCTCACCCTAACCCTAACCCTAACACTAAGCTACCCTTGACGGCTTCTGCCTCCAATAGATTTCCTAAGCACTAGTGTTTTAAGGAACATGTTAAAAATAGAATCCTAATGTGATTTCTTGATAATGGGTGTGTTCCTTGTCTTCTCCTCGTGTCTAAACTCTTCTCCATGGCTGGACCCCCAAATAATACTCCTTTATGTGCTAAGGGGTATCTAGAGAGTGTGATAGGTTTAATAACTACCCTCACACTAACGCGTACACTAACCCTAACCCCTACCCTAACCCTAGCGCGTACCCTAATCCTAACCCGTACCCTAAACCGAGCCCTAACCCTAACACTAACTCTAACCCTAACCCTAACCCATACCCTACGCCCTACCCGAACCCCTCCCTGAACCCGTACCCTAAACCGTACCCTAACCCTCACCCTAACCCTAACCCTAACCCTAAGCTACCCTTGACGGCTTCTGCCTCCAATAGATTTCCTAAGCACTAGTGTTTTAAGGAACAGGTTAAAAAGAGAATCCTAATGTGATTTCTTGATAATGGGTGTGTTCCTTATCTTCTCCTCGTGTCTAAACTCTTCTCCATGGCTGGACACCCAAATAATATTCCTTTACATGCTAAGGGGTATCTAGAGAGTGGGATAGGTTTAATAACTACCCTCACCCTAACGCGTACCCTAACCCTAACCCCTACCCGAACCCTAACGCGTACCCTAATCCTAACCCGTACCCTAAACCGAGCCCTAACCCTAACACTAGCCCTAAACCTAACCCTAACCCATACCCTACGCCCTACCCGAACCCCTCCCCGAACCCATACCCTAAGCCGTACCCTAACCCTCACCCTAACCCTAACCCTAACCCTAACCCTAAGCTACCCTTGACTGCTTCTGCCTCCAATAGATTTCCTAAGCACTAGTGTTTTAAGGAACAGGTTAAAAAGAGAATCCTAATGTGATTTCGTGATAATGGGTGTGTTCCTTATCTTCTCCTAGTGTCTAAACTCTTCTCCATGTCTGGACCCCCAAATAATATTCCTTTACGTGCTAAGGGGTATCTAGAGAGTGTGATAGGTTTAATAACTACCCCCACCCTAACGCGTACCCTAACCCTAACCCCTACCCTAACCCTAACGCGTACCCTAATCCTAACCCGTACCCTAAACCGAGCCCTAACCCTAACACTAACCCTAACCCTAACCCATACCCTACGCCCTACCCGAACCCCTCCCCGAACCCGTACCCTAAACCGTACCCTAACCCTCACCCTAACCCTAACCCTAACCCTAAGCTACCCTTGATGGCTTCTGCCTCCAATAGATTTCCTAAGCACTAGTGTTTTAAGGAACATGTTAAAAAGAGAATCCTAATGTGATTTCTTGATAATGGGTGTGTTCCTTATCTTCTCCTTGTGTCTAAACTCTTCTCCATGGCTGGACTTCCAAATAATATTCCTTTTCGTGCTAAGGGGTATCTAGAGAGTGGGATAGGTTTAATAACTTCCCTCACCCTAACGCGTATCCTAACCCTAACACCTACCCTAACACTAACGCGTACCCTAATCCTAACCCGTACCCTAATCCGAGCCCTAACCCTAACACTAACCCTAACCCTAACCCTAACCCATACCCTACGACCTACCCGAACCCCTCCCCGAACCCGTACCCTAAGCCGTACCCTAACCCTCAACCTAACCCTAACCCTAACCCTAAGCTACCCTTGACGGCTTCTGCCTCCAATAGATTTCCTAAGCACTAGTGTTTTAAGGAACAGGTTAAAAAGAGAATCCTAATGTGATTTCGTGATAATGGGTGTGTTCCTTATCTTCTCCTAGTGTCTAAACTCTTCTCCATGGCTGGACCCCCAAATAATATTCCTTTACGTGCTAAGGGGTATCTAGAGAGTGTGATAGGTTTAATAACTACCCCCACCCTAACGCGTACCCTAACCCTAACCCCTACCCTAACCCTAACGCGTAGCCTAATCCTAACCCGTACCCTAAACCGTGCCCTAACCCTAACACTAGCCCTAACCCTAACCCTAACCCATACCCTACGCCCTACCCGAACCCGTCCCCGAACCCGTACCCTAAGCCGTACCCTAACCCTCACCCTAACCCTAACCCTAACCCTAAGCTACCCTTGACTGCTTCTGCCTCCAATAGATTTCCTAAGCACTAGTGTTTTAAGGAACAGGTTAAAAAGAGAATCCTAATGTGATTTCTTGATAATGGGTGTGTTCCTTATCTTCTCCTCGTGTCTAAACTCTTCTCCATGGCTGGACGCCCAATAATATTCCTTTACGTGCTAAGGGGTATCTAGAGAGTGGGATAGGTTTAATAACTACCCTCACCCTAACGCGTACACTAACCCTAACCCCTACCCTAACCCTAACGCGTACCCTAATCCTAACCCGTACCCTAAACCGAGCCCTAAACCTAACACTAGCCCTAACCCTAACCCTAACCCATACCCTACGCCCTACCCGAACACCTCCCCGAACCCGTACCCTAAGCCGTACCCTAACCCTCATCCTAACCCTAACCCTAACCCTAAGCTACCCTTGACGGCTTCTGCCTCCAATAGATTTCCTAAGCACTAGTGTTGTAAGGAACATGTTAAAAAGAGAATCCTAATATGATTT